>NW_027280998.1:0-76038 GCF_046629955.1 Centroberyx affinis | reverse complement strand
TTAATGAGCAACTACCTTTTAGAAACTATGTATGTTAATTCTTAAATCTGCATTACTTTCAGCTGCTATCTTAGAAAAAAAATACATGTTGCTACATATAGAAAAATTAGACTGTTAAGAGTTGGAAACTTTTTAGCCTGATACCGTATATTAAAACCAACACTGGCCTTATTTAGCTGTAAATACCCCAATTACTATCACTTGCTTTCCAAGTTTGACACACACAGTAGTAAAGGACTAATGTTAAAGGAACAAACGTTAAAGTAAAAAAAAGACAAAAAAAAGAACTGCCTTTGCCTACGCAGGCAAGGCAGTTTTTTTTTTTACTTTAACGTTTAAATCTCTGCCCAGCGATGGCACTTTGTTTTTTTATGTGAGTGATGTTAGCCTCATCCTGCAACCTTCTTCTTTTTTAAAACTTCCCACAAAGTAATGAAAACTAATGTTAGTGATTATACTGTACATTTGACAGCAGTGTTGTCTGCCATGTTTGACAAGCAGTTGTGTAAGTTAGTTGTCATGGTTACGCATGGACCAGGTTGCTTAGTGGAAACACTTCAACAAGTTTAGCCCAGCGCTTAAGTTCCAGGCTGGAGCTCCTGGGCCAAAGTTCTTGGGCTTTTGGCCTTCAGTGGAAAGGGGGCTAATGAGTCCCATACTGATGATGTCATATTGGATCTCACACAGAGCCACACTCTTCACCGTCAGTTTACAGACATCCACATCTTCTTCTGTCCTGCAAACCTTAACGGTCGGTCACGTTATCCCCTGTGGAATAGGTCATTTAAGGAAAAAGATCTCCAGCCACATTTTGAGTTACAGGACACAGACGGTAATAAATTATCAGCCACGCTCCTCTGTTGTGTTATTCGTTGCTCTGGGTGGGTTTTCCTGGGCTTTCAGACCAATCGGGAAAGAACAGACTTGTACAAAGCAAGATCATTGTTTTCAATGGGTGACATAGCTGTGCTTTCCCAAAGGTTTTATACCCGAAGTCCAAATAACTTCAACTTTAACCCCCAAAAATACTGACCTCTAGAGGTGGGACTGATGGGATTTGGTTATGTAGTAAATGGAGACTGAAGTTCAACCTAATTAACATGCAGCAGAATGAAGAAGGAGAAATTGATCTTGTGTGTCTGACTATTCAGTGGTCTTTCTTCTTCTGTTCCTGGACCAGGAAAGACCAGGAGAGACGATCAGAAAATGAAAACTCATTATTTTCTTCTTTGTGGCGTTGTGCGCTCTAGGTTGCGTCCCGCCTTGAGCAAAGTGCAGAGCTTTCTGTGTCCGGTCTGAAAGGCTGTCAGCCAACGGCAAACAGACAGAGATGCAAAGTCTGATCAGATGTTCCTGATGCAAACTTGCTAGTTGTTTCAATACAAATTAAATGGGTTCCACATCCTGCTCAGTCTACAGATAGGTGACCATCATCACCTCATTGGCTTCCCAGGATTATATGGCCTGGGTGAAGGTGGGTTCATAACAGTTAAATCAGCAAACCCTCCTCAAATGCTTCCATGTCAGCCTGTCTTCACCTTCAACTTCAACTACAACCAGTAGTTAGGACGTTTACATTTTTGTCATTTAGCTGAGAAGTAGAATAAGCTTCAATTCCTACATCAACACTACAAGGCCAAGGAGAGAGGAAGGACAGGACAGACAGAGAATAGAAGTATTCCTTGAAGTATTTCTTGAAGAGATGAGTTTTGAGCATCAGATGGACTAAGTGTAATCAAACTGTCAGCCCACCGGTTTCCAGTCCTTAACTGGTTTCCACCTCAGCCTGTCCTCCTGAGTTTTGACGCTGAAGTCCAGAAGACGACCAGCTTGACAGAAGAGAATGAACAGCTACGCCAACTGGTAAGAATACAATGTTATAATAAACTCTGTTAGTTCACCACTTCTCCTTTTTAAAGAATGGTAGCTTTACATTTCTTAATAGAAATAGGGATCAAAAATAGGAATTTAAAGAAGAAAAGATTAAACTTCACATGAAAAATTAAAGGTAATAAAAGTAAAATGAAATAAACTACATGAAAAATTAGGTAAAAGTAACTCAAATCTGATTAACTAAAAGTCCATAAACGTGAGCTTTTAAGTCACTTAGAGGAAGATTCTGGTTTGGTTAGCCTTATGTCCTCAACAAGCACATCTTTAATACATCTGCATACACATCAATATAGACTGTGGTATCCCAGTGGTGACTTAGATTATCTTCTGTCTTCATGCACTCATTGTACATGTGTTGTAAAGACACCGGGTGTTTTTATTTCATCTCATTAAGAATGATAATTAGCAAATGAAGAAGTCATTTCCATAACACCATGTATCTATTTTGGAAAACAAAAATCCAAACCCCTGAAGTTTCATCATTCAGTATCATTCAGCGAGTGTGAAATCTAGAGGATAACCCTAACCCAGTCTGTAAAAGTGAGTTAGTTCCCTACTGTCCATTAACATTCCCTTCATTTGGTTTAGAAGGCACCATTATTTGGTTTAAGAAGTGCCATCATTTGGTTGAAAATGTACCATCACTTTTCTTATGAAGTCTTGACTAATTGGAACCAATCACCAATCATCACACTAAAGGAATAACAATAAGGTGCAAACATTCCCTGAATAGTGTAAGAATCCCATCATTTGGTTTAGTAGGTACTGTCATTTGGTTTAAAAAATCGTATGTTTGGTTTAAGAAATCCCAACATTGGGTTTAAGAAGTCTTAACATTGGGTTTAAGAAGTCCCATCATTTGGTGTAAGAAGTCCCGTCATTGGGTTTAAGAAGTCCCGTCATTGGGTTTAAGAAGTCCCATCACTGGGTTTAAGAAGTCCCATCACTGGCTTTAAGAAGTCTCAACATTGGGTTTAAGAAGTCCCATCATTGGCTTTAAGAAGTCCCATCCTTGGGTTTAAAAAATCATATTGTTTGGTTTAAGAAGTCCCATCATTTGGTTTAAGGAGTCCCAACATTTGGTTTAAGGAGTCTCGTAATTTGGTTTAAGAAGTCATGTCATTTGGTTTAAAAAATCATATTGTTTGGTTTAAGAAGTCCCAACATTTGGTTTGAGAAGTCCCATCATTTGTTTTAAGAAGTCCCTTCATGGGGGCTTCCTGGTGGCTCAGTGGTCTAAGGTGTGTACCATGTAAACGCAACGTCCTGGGTTTTAATCCGGCGCAAGACCTTAGTCTTAGTCCTAAAAATAAAAGAAGTCCTATCATTCAGAAGTCCCATAAGTTGGTTTAAAAAGTCCCATCATTTGGTTTAGAAGGTACTATCACCTGGTTTAAGAAGTCCCATCATTGGGTTTAAGAAGTCCTGTCATTTGGTTTAAGAAGTTGCACCGTTTGATTTGGTTTCCTGCTGTCAGTTTAGGTTTTCTCTGCCATTGTATCTTAACTCTCGTCCATCTCGTCTCGTCTCAGCTGTTCGCCCTGCAGGGGGAGAGTCGGGACCAGAAGGACGGAGATGAGATGGTTCACCACAAGCTGCCGGCCTACGTTCAGAACATGGACCGCCTGGGAGACACTGAGCTGTGAGACACTAACAGTACCGCTTTAACACACAACTGCACTGGACAGATGGCCTCCTCTGGTACAACTAAGATGGCTGCCATAGAATATTTTTTAAATCTCATCATGGAAATGATGTTCGATGTGTCGACCATGGATTTATAATGTGTAGAAAGGACACTTATCATATAAGATGAAAGATTTGGTGGATGCTTTTATCCAAAGTATTTTATCGTCCCATGAGTCATTACCTTTCTAATATGGCTGACCCCAGCAGCTCCTTCCTGATGGAATGTGTCTATCTTTGGTACGCCCAAGATGGCTGCTGTAGACTTCCTCTGAAATGTTGTCATGTTAATGAGCGTTGTTTTGCTGTGGGCGGCGCTTCATGCTGTCAGTTCAGCACAACTGACCCTGGGATGCTGAGCGAAATATTCAGTTTGCCATTTGAACTTTCACGTAGTAACTTTACTGTGGTAAATTTACTGTCTCCTGGCAACTTCACCATGATATCTTTACCGTTGGTAACTTTGTGGACACCAGGGTGTCCTAGGGTTAGAAAGTCCGTCCTTCGACCTCAGTCCAAGGTTTAAACCTCCCCACAATAATATGGAGAGAGGAGCACTGTCCCTCTGTCTGACTCCAACCACCAAACTCACCATAAGATTAGACAAAACTTTAGATCAGATGTAACCTCCATTACGTTAAACACGCACTGTCACCACTTAATCTGTTCATATAGCAAAGTGGTATGGTTGCAGGGTTAAAAAAGAAGATAATCCCAAATATTTTGCTAAATATTGTTATCATGGTTAAAGTAATGATTAGTAGTTTCGATGAGCAACAAAATTATTTTGCTCCATTTACATCTGAGGCAGGCGTTCTAAATTAAATTAAATGTTTGTGCTGCTGATATATAAACTAAAAACCGTGATATTAGAATATACAACATTATTTATGCTGTGTTTTCATGTCAGTTTAAGCGTGTGTTTAAACCAAAAAACTAGATTGTGTGTTGTCTGTTACACATGGCAGCCATCATTAATGTTTCAGCCAAATGGTCTTCAATAATATTGACCTGAACACCCTTCCTATCCGCCCCAGTTCTGTGTTTTTCATTCTGATTATTTTCATATTTAGACAGAAGTGTTTTGATGTTAGCTCTTCGGCTGCCATGGCACTCCAGCTTGTTCAATTTTACCTCTTGTCATTTTCCTGTTATATGAAAATCTTTTACTGAATTTCATTGCTGGTATTTCTTTTAATATACTGTTAATTTTATTCGTAAGTTGAATGTATTGATTGTGAATAATATTAGTTAACTGTATGTACGCTGAGGTTTAAGGACGTGACATGGCTGGCTTCCTGGTGAATGCAGCATGCTAAAGTTGTGTGTTAATGTTGTATGCTAAGTTGTTTTAGAAGAAAACATCAGTAACTTGAGCGGAAAAAAGAGGATAGAAAATGAGAAGCAGATGAGGAAAAGGAGGAGTTGTGTTTTCAGAAGGTTTAACAGGGTATCAGTAACCTCTTCTGCCTTCATCCCATCTCCCATAGAGTCATGTAACTTATAATATAATTTACACACATTTCAGACACTTTAAACCAGACTGAACTGCCAAGGCATTTTGTGTTTAGCCGCGCAAATAATTTTATGAAGCATTTAGATAAAACTAACTTATTGTCAATGATAAATAATTTATACTGTTTTAACTGTGTGTGCTGTGGTTTGATGAGGTTGATGTTGCCAAATAAACAATTCACCTGATGAATTGTTGTTTCTTTTCACTACGACCCGTTTTTCTTTCACTTACGGTTTTCAGTTTGACCAAAGTCTGTAGATTGCCAGGTAAACAACTACTGGGCTGACCAGCACTCTAAAACTAGAGGTTCATCTGGGGTTCTTCTAAGATCCAAAGGGAGCCAGCAAGCACCTTAGGGCTCCTCACTAGAAGAAATATCCCTAAAAGGTTCCTTGAAGAACCACCATATAGGAGGTTCCTGAAAGTACCATCAGTGTTTATGAAGCCTTTATGAAGGGGTTCCTCGTGGAACCCTCTGGGGTCCCCCTATGGTTGCAATTTGAAAAGCCCTAAAGCTTCCTAGAAGACTTTTTACTCTTTGTAGTGTGGGAGCATCAGGTCTGCTCGGTCCAGACAGAGTTCTGGTCCTGGTGTGGCTCGCAGAAGTTTGTCTCTGTTGTCAACAGTGTAGACTAGATATTCCGGAGACCTTAGGTTTGACCTTGGCTTTAGAAAAGCTTGGCTGGTAGCACGGCAATGTTGTTATGCAAAATTCAAACACCATGTGACAAAGTTCAGGGGCCAGAGTAAGACTTTTGGAGCCCAGTCAGGAGCCTTATGCAGCTCAAGGAAGGTTGGAGCTCATTCAGGAATGTAATGCCAGGGAAACAAACGTACATTGAATACCAGAAAGGTTCCTCTGTGTGGTCAGAAAAAACAATTAAGTGGGACATCTAACAGCGGAAAATACTTCAGCTGTAGATTTAGGGCGTTGAGTTGACACTGACACTGACCGAGCAGCTGAGCTCTCCTGCTGTCCTCCCTGTTCAGGATTACTGTGGTACTGACAGAAGGTCTTAAGTTAGATGTCGATTAGGTGGCAATTGTCGATTTGGTGAAATAATTGAACCTCTAACCCCGGCAATGTTGGCACCAAATGAGCTATATGGAGCCATGATTATTATGATCTATTGAAGATTTTAATGCATTTATATTTGACAATGCAATCCAAACTGAAAGATATCAACAGGCTATTTGGGGGAGAGGAGGGGGAGGGGGAGGGGGAGGGGTGCAGGCAGTCTGTCTAGTAAAATAGAGACAGTCAGCTAAATGGTTAGATTGTAGGACATCAGATTTAGATGAATGAAGTCTGAGGTTGAATTACAAAAAGACCAAATAAAACAGATTTCTTAACTTTGTATGAACCAACAAACTTTACCTTTACCATCACCGGCTTATGAAGCACACAACAGCCTCTCTCTCTCTCTCTCTCTCTTTCTCTCTTTCTCTCTTTTTCCCTCTCTCTCTGAGTCTAGAAACACTGTAAAAAATATCACATATGTGATGAAGATAAACTTCATACTATAAACTGTTTATCAGATGAACTGTAACAGCAGTGCAGCGCTGCAAGTGCATAACTACTTTTTGTACTTTAGGAGCAGGTGAAACCTTTCTGTACATTGTGTTTATTTTCTGTGATCCATTATGTCTTATCTGTGATTATCTGTCTGTCTGTCTGTGTATCTTGCCATCTGTAGGTCTGTTCGTTTATCTAGTCTTTATTTATTTGTGTGATTTGTTTCTGTTTCTCTTTTATTGATTTAATTAAGTATCTAAGTAATGTATTCGGTTATTTACTTGTTTACTTGCTGTTTCCTTCTACCTTTCCAGGGACTTGGTATCGAGCCAGCGAGCGGCCAGCACCACCACCACGCCTTCCAGAAACTTCTTCTCCACATTCCTGCCGCAGGGCCGGCGGACTCCGGGGAAAACACCCCAGGGTGCCGCCGGGTCCTCGCCGAGCCAGGGAGCGCTGGGCAGGAAGGACCCTCCGACTAATCAGGTGAGAACAAGGGGCTGGACTTCAAGTTCAAAGGTTCAGCAGCGGAAAACAAGACAGGAAACCTAACTTCTTCGGATAAAGGCCAGAGCAGCTGGAAACTTTACAAGCCACTTCCAGTATTTCAGCAGCCAACTAGATGTTTAGAATAGAATAGCGCAGGGCTTCCCAACCTTTATAATGCCACGGACCGGTGCATACATAAAAAAAACAATCGCGGACCGGTGGTCAATTTTAATATGCATCGTAGCAAAAGAAAAGTGCAATTTAAAAAGTAGGCTATTATTAGGCTATTATTATTGTTTTACAGTGGTTAATTTACAATGGTTTTAGTTGCATATATTTACTCACCAGCGGGTGGCAACAAAGGCTAATTTTATGTAAATATCAGCCTATTTCAACGGTCAGACCGCTTCACAATTAGACATTTCTTCCCCTTTTCACCACTAAAGACATTACTTCAATACACAACTCACACAGTGATTTCAGCCTATCATAAAAGTAAATGTAGAGATCAAGCTAGCTTTACAGATATTAATGAGCATCAACTTACTGATATTCATGTCAGTGAGACCCCTGGGCTTGTTTGCCGGCCACAAGAACATCATCGTGATGGTTGACAGTGAGACGCACAGGGAGTTCCTCACATCGAGTCTGCTTCTAAGTCTGTTCTTAGTGGCGGTAATTTCCTACCATGCTAGCTGCTTTTCCCCCCAAAAGTTCACGGCAGAATTAACTCCTCTCCGATTGTAAAGGGCTTTTTAGCTTTGGCAATTCGGTGAGCAACGAGATATGAAGCCCTTGTTGCAGCGACGTTTGTTTGCTTTTCTTTTTGGTAACATTTTCCGGTTGTGCATCACCATCTCTTTTACCCGATCAGCCTGCAAAGAAACGGTCCGGAGGTTTGCTGAGGCCCGCTCACCTCTGCCTGCACACTGCGCTGTGCTGTGCAGCTCGGAAGAGGAACTAATGAACCGCCAAGCCGACGTTCAAAACTCCACCGATCACAGGGCTGCCGCTAGTCAAAGAAACCAATTTGGAATTTTTGATGTTTTGGATGAGATAACATGACTGGTGTAGGTGCGAAAATTAAAGACTTTTTGAATGATAAAGAAAATTATAATTCCGCAGCCATTCCATGGCCTGGAAGTAGCACCTCTGTGGCCCGGCACCGGTCTGCGGCCCGGGGATTGGGAACCCTGGAATAGCGGGTTTTCAGGTGATGTAATCCCCCTCTGGAGGCCATATTGCAGGTCCTCAGCTCTGCGAACAGCTGGTTGTGTTTGTGAACTGAAATAATCTTCTGTCTGTAAATTCATTTGTCTTTTCCAGGCTGCTAAATCCAAGGAGGCAGCCCCAGCTAAGGAGGTGAAGCCAGGTGTTTCCAGCCAGGTGTCAACCAGTGAACCTGTGAACTCCCAGTCCCAACCAGCACACCAACCAGCACACCAGACAACACACCAAACAACACACCAACCAGGACATCCCAGACACAAGAGAGTCCAGGACCATGAGAAAGAGCGGAAGGAGCTTTTCTCCAAACCCCCATCTCAGGTACCAGACAGGTTGGGATGGTTTAGCGTTAGCATTAGCGTTGGTTGTGGTGGGCTTGTGATATGTTGGTTTAGGGTTAGCGTTAGCACTAGCATTAGTGTTGGGTTGGGATGGGTTATGGTTATGATTAGGAAAACTCATTACTTGAAGTTGATCATTCAGAATCTTTCATTTGGTCGAGGGTTAGGGTTACTACTGTCCTTTCAAAAATACCATCATTTGGTTTGATGTTGTTTTATCGATCGCCAAGGCTCCGTTCACATGAGCATTTGTGATGGGTCAAAAATCTGACAATATCCCATGTATTTCAATGCAATGTTTAAACTAGTTGAACTTAATGGAGTTCAGGTAAACATCGTGTGGACTTCCATCAGCCAATTAAATCTGTACTGTACTCCTGGGAGAAACAGGGTCCTCCCTGATTATCACCTGGCCTCTGCCTTTCCAGAGCCACTTCTTAAAATGTATAAAGATATTCACCAGAACATTCGCAGGGCGAGTGATGAGCGCTCAGACTGGACCGACAACGTGACCTAGGTGGTTTCAACGCATACTTGTCTGAATTTGTCAGATGCCAAATGTCCCATGAGAACGCCTCCTTAGGCAACCAAGGACCTACGTTGCTCACTGTCTCTCATCAAATGGCAGAGATCTCATTTTGGAACCAAACTCTTCTTGTACTGTGTACCTCTAC
This sequence comes from Centroberyx affinis, assembly GCF_046629955.1. NCBI lineage: Eukaryota > Metazoa > Chordata > Actinopteri > Beryciformes > Berycidae > Centroberyx > Centroberyx affinis. The sequence continues at coordinate 66,696 of NW_027280998.1, read as the reverse complement.
AGTATGTGTTATGCTGTAATATACATTTGCTTGTGTTTTCCTCAGGCAGCAGAGAAGAAAGGGGAGAGCAGTGACGTGGAGGCTCCTGCCGACGCCTCCATCGACGCTCCTGACTCTCCAGCAAACACCAGGAGCTCTGGAGGAGGAGAGGGAGGAGGTCTGTCAGTGGAGCAGCCTTTCATCAAGCTCAGCCAGGAGGAGTATGGAGAACACCACTCCTCCATCATGCACTGCAGGTCAGGCTTCACCATACTTCTGCTTCAGTTTTAAGGGATTGATTTAAGGGAATGATATGTCTCATGGCTCCATTCTTGCATTTTTAAAATTGCATTGATTGGAGACACCACTGATCTGATTTTGGTGAAATTTGGGGAAATGGTGCATCTCACCGCTGCATTCATCATTCAGAATGACTCTGGTTGGCCCAAGAGGAACCACAGCTACAGCTCAGAACCAGGGCCTCGGTCAAAGCCTGCACCGTGTTGCTGTAATGAGAAACAGTTAAAGGATATGTTTGCTTCCAATGGTGTGAAACCTTTTGCAACGGCTTTTGAGGTCCATTTGACCCCATTTGGGTGATTCTGCAGTTTCATTGGCTACGTGCAAACGGCTGTCATGTGGCTGCGTAATTGTCTTGGAGAATTCTTTGAGGAGGACGCACAGATTCACCGTCTCAGCCAGTAACAACCCTTAACTAACGCTTTGCAACACACTACTGTCTTCTTTTTAACTTTGTTTGGTACTTGTTGGGGCTATTGAACTAGGCTAGGTGACATAGGCCTATTGGTTCCTGATTGGCCCAGACAGAGCTCCATCGTTGGGGGACGACATGTTTACTGCTGGCTTGTTTGCATTTTGTTATGCTTGGCAGCAGCTGGTATCTACAGGAGATCTTGGTTTGTCGTAACTGAAGAACAGTTAGATGTCCATGTTGAACTGTGCTGGTCTGAACTGACTGGTAGTGAGACAGCAGGTGGCGCTGTTCCATTAGATTATCTGTGAGGTGCTTGGACCTGTGGTTGTAACACCTACTGGCCTCTAGGTGGCACTGATGGACTACTTAGGCATTATGTTCTGTTAGTGAGATAGTGCCCCATAGTGGTGTATCGTAGATGGATGTGGATCTTCACATCATGATGACCACAATGAAAAGAAAAAGACCCTGACCTTACTGTGATCATGTGATATACAGTATGCTTTAATCCATATTTGCTTTTAAACATGAAAATGATAAAATCAGAAACCTGAAGCCCCCCTCCTCCTCTCTTTCCTCTCTCCCTCCATCTTTTGTTTTGCAGGGTTGACTGTTCAGGTCGCAGAGTTGCCAGTTTGGATGTAGACGGAGTCATCAAGGTAAAACTGCCTCGTATATATTATTATGGGTTTGTTACACCAAACCTGAAACCTGTGAACTGTTCTGAGGTTTACATCAGGACCTGCTAAAAATGATGACTGTGCTTATTACAAGTTGATGTTATTAAATTGAGATTGAGCTGGTTGGGGTTCAGTGCCTTGCTCAAGGGCACATGGCTGTTGATGGACACACGTTGGGGATTGAACCCCTCCTCCTCTTCCTCATTCTTCTTTATCCTCCTCCTCTTCCTCAGGTGTGGTCGTTCAACCCCATCATGCAGACCAAAGCCACCATCATGTCCAAGTCGCCTCTGTTGTCTCTGGAGTGGGCGACCAAGCCTGACAGACTGGTAACACTCTTTAATACTGGTTGGGCTTTTTAAACCATTAATAATGCTAAAATGTATGTGTACCTAGTTTCAATACATAGTTGAAATTAGGCTGTAAGCCACAGACACTAAAACAAGTGTGTGTGTGTGTGTGTGTGTGTGTGTGTGTCAGCTGTTACTAGGCAGCGGCGTTGGCACAGTGCGACTGTACGATACCGATGCCAAGAAGAATCTGTATGAGATGAACATTGATGAGACTCATCCACGGTAAACCTGTCTGTCTGTCTGTCTGTCTGTCTGACAGTTTGTTTGAATGTATATCTGCATGATATAATATGCAGTATTATACATATTATAGAGGGTTTGGGGTTTTCAGATGGAGTAACCCCGCGCCCCTCTGGCGGCCATGTTGGAGGTCTTCAGCTCTGTGAACAGCTGACTGTGTTTCTGTCTCAACAGAATTGAACAGACGGTTAATTTCTGTCTGTTTCTGACTGAACTGATCATTTCATCACTGATCCATCTGATTGATTTAGTGTTTAGATAATGTCAGCTTGTTAGCTAGCTAACCATAGCATCTGGTCAGCTAACCATCACTGTCTTGTTGTTAACACATCTGATTAGCACACTAGCTAACGTAGCTAGTAGCAGCTAGCGTTAGCATGTTGACATTAACATCAGTGTGTTTGCTGGCTAGTTAGGTAGCTAACAGTTTGTTCAGGTTAACTGAGCTGACTCTTCCCCCCCCTCCAGTATCTTGTCTTTAGCCTGCAGTCCCAGCGGTTCATCGTTCGTCTGTTCGGCTGCAGCTGTCAGTCGCTCAGGAAGCGTTGAGTCTGTTCCTCGCCTCCCTATACCTGTATCTGGACAGCTGCTGCTCTGGGACACCAAGACAGTCAAACAACAGGTAGCACTATCAACAAGTTTAATTCATTTGTTAATTAGTTAACAAGTTTTTTCAGTCTGTCAGCATAACAGTCTGTTATGCAGTCAGTATAACATTCATTCAGTTAGTCAGTTACGGGGTGGAACTAGCCTTTCATTTAACATATTAGCATTAGCATTTTAGGAAAATAGACGAATTATAGGAAAGAGATGAAAATAGGAAGAAAGGATGAAGAGATGGAAGAAGAACAAGATAATACCTGTGGGTATTTTGGGTTGAAAATTAGCATAGTCAGTTTCTAGACAGAGCACCAATAGCTGTTAACCACATCTGTCTCCATTTGGATCTGTCACTCTCTCTGAACCAGTCGTTATTAACTGAACAACCTTCAACCACAGTACAACCTGAATAACAGAGGGGGCAGTGGACACCCCTGTCTGATTCCTCAACAGTTCATTAGTCTGTTTCACTCATCAGTCATTAGTTGTTCGATTAGTGATCATTTATTGTGTGGTGTGGAAAGTCATTGTCTCCTTGTTTCCAAACCTCAGTGAGAAAGACTTCTCCAAATTGATAGAAAACTATATTACATTCAGTTGAACACTGCAGGAATTCCATTTCCATGTAAAACAATCTTACTTCATTGAATTTAGGATTTTGATTAGTTTTGATAAGTTTCTAAAGTTGATAGTGAATCTATTCAATTTATCACTGCTGGGCGTTGTTGAAGGACATTATTACAGTTTAAAACATCAACATATCTCTCTAACTCATATCTCTCCCTCACTGTCTCTCTCTCTTTCAGCTCCAGTTCTCTCTAGAACCAGAACCAGTAGCCATTAACTGTACCGCCTTCAACCACAATGGAAACCTGCTGGTTACTGGAGCTGCTGACGGAGTCATCAGGCTGTTTGGTCAGTATTTAGAAAAAAAGCCTATTAACCCAGTCCTAGCCAGGCTATTTTACTAAAATATAAGGTCAGTCATAACCAGGCTATTTTAAACTGGAATGAATCTTTGCTGAACACCAGTCATTTCCATGTCTTCCTGGTCCCCTCCATAGACAGTGACTGGAATCTGGTCAGTTTGGGGATAATGTGCTCAACACACATGAGGTGCTGGAATCTAATGCTACAGCTGCATCGTAACTTCAGAAACATTCAGCAGCTTAATGTGATCGTCTGGTGGTTGCTTTTAAAGCTTAGATATTAACCTGGTTTCCACTATGGGACCTCACATCTGTAAATTTGTCTTTTTTATTGTCGCTGACAGCTGCCATTTTCCATACTTAGAAAATGTTCAATATCCTGCGACCCAAAGCCAAACTATTGATGTTGTGTTGTAAATTGTAAAAACCACACGTACATAAAAATCTTTACTTCCTCTAATTTTTAAAAGATATTTTGTGGGCTTGAGAATTTGACAAGATAATAAAACCTGAATGAAAGAGGGGTCAGTGGACAGCCTTGACGGACTAATTTGTTGGAAAGCGGAGGGAAAAGCATCATCTGTGGTGTTCAAATCTCCATGAGAATGGCTTGAATTTGATATAAAAATAGGGTTAGGGTTACTGCAGAGTACATTTAATTTAACATGACAGGAATTTTCATGACAGGAGCTTCTCAAGTTGACAAGGTATCTGGTCACTTTGCCACTGCTGGGTCGTTGTTACAGGACATTATATGTAAAACACTGACAAATGAGATACGTTTCCTTTACACTGGTCTAAATGTAAAAAAAAATAATTTAATCTAAGAGCTTTACAGTTGATATTGCTGCAGAAGAGTAACAAAGACGAGTATCGACCAGTCACATTATACTGCTGAAAAAACTGTTGTCTCTGAAAGATATTGAATTATTGTTTTTATGGGATTCATTGTTTTATTGTATATATCTGTGAATATTTTATGCATATATAAACATGCTTTTACTTTTGTACGTTATATTCTTTCTTATTAATATCCTCTGTCCCTCTAACTCTCTCTGTCTCTCTCTCTCCTGTAGATATGCAGCGATATGAGAGTGCTATGAGTTGGAGAGCTCATGAAGGAGAAGTTTACAGTGTCGAGTTCAGCTATGATGAAAACACCGTCTTCAGCATAGGAGAGGACGGCAAGGTGTGTGTGTGTGTGTGTGTGTGTGTGTGTGTGTGTGTGTGTGTTTGTTTACAGTTTATTTAGTAGAAAATCCATCATTGTGGACAGGGTGTCTAGAGGCCCTTAAAATGTCTTAAAATCTTAAGTCTTAAAAATGTCATAAATTGATTTATCTAAATTCCAGGCCTTGAAAAGTCTTAAATACAGATCAATAACTCCTTTAACTCTTAAATATAGTTTCAGAGGTGTTACATCTCTATTGAGATATGAAGGTTTCATTACAAAACACTGGATATCCATTTTGACGAATATTGCTACCTGAAATTCATTAGCCAATATTTCTAAAAATAAATATCATTCTGTCCTTGAAGACAAAACTATTTTGTAAGCAAAGTTATTAAGATGACTCCAACATTTACATCAGGTAGCAATTTGTAAGAGCAGGTCTGAAAGTCACACTGAACTGTATTTTGGTAGATGTACTTTTTTTTCACTTCTTGTGTGTGTGTATGTGTGTGTGTGTGTGTGTAGTTTATCCAGTGGAACATCCATCGCTGTGGAGTGAAGCAGTCGGAGCAGGTTTTACCTCAAGATGCGACGGGTCCGTTCATCCTGTCCGGATACAGCGGCTACAAACAGGTAACGTTTCCATGGAAACTACAGACACACAATGTTTTAACTCATATCAGGTTTCAGGTTTAGTTTATTTACACAAACAAATGATTAAAACTGACATTATTAAGGTTTCACATCTTTGTTCATGACGGAACAAAGACAATACCTCTGTGTTGTGGGAGGTTCAGGTCAGACTATAAAGACAGGAGAAAGCTCAGGGGAGGAAGAGCGATGACATCACACCTTTTAGTTTAGCTGTCACTCTAGCTTTAGGTCAGGGGTCAGAGGTCACAGCACAAATATCCCTGTGAGCCTGGAATGATGGTGATGAGACGGAGATGTTGAGTTTGCAGGTTAAGATGGAAGATACGGTCACATGTTCACAGTCAATGAGCCGATCGACCCGGCAGGTAGGGACGGGAATCGAGAACCGGTTCCAGTTGAGAACCGGTTCCAAATTGTCCGATCCATTGGAATCGTATGCCTCCGAGGTTATCGATTCCTTTTATCGATGCCGGCATGTTTTTCTGACAGTTCTGCATCACTCTGCATCATGATGTCAAACTCAAACTTGCAACACAGAGTCGTGGCAGAGAGGAAGAAACGGTCCAAAGTGTGGCTTCACTTCACCAAGAAAGATGACAGCAGCAGCTTGTCCCACCGTGTGTAACGTCGGCCCGTTATCCCGAAACCCCAATAGTCTGAAAAATGTCCCATTGTTTTCGGGATAGCGGGCCGTCGGAACAATGGCCTTTTTTTTTCACACAGAAAATTGATCGGGAATCAATAAGGGAATCGATAAAGAATCGGACCGATAAGCAGGATCGATAATGGCATCGGTATCAATAAAATCTCATCAGTTTCCGTCCCTGCCGGCAGGTCCAGGTTCCTCGCGGCCGGCTGTTCGCCTTCGACTCAGAGGGACAGCATGTGCTGACCTGCTCCAGCAACGGAGGACTCATATACAGGGTAACTATCTTCATCCTCTTCATCCTCTTCATCCTCTTCATCGCCTGCAGGTTGGCGGTGTGTCTGGCTCTGGTCCAGACTGAGCCGGTCTGAGGTTTGGACATGTGTGTGTGTGTGTGTGTGTCTCCAACACACACACATGAAGAAAGTGTTTAAAAGACATTTGGTGGTTTGTATGAAGATGCAGAGACACTAAAGTTCTGTTATCAAATAAAAACAATAATAAAGGGATGTTAGTGTTTTTATTTATAGCAAAACTTCTTAAATTCACTTCAGTGTTTTTATTTGGTGACAAAACCTCTTAAATGGACTATAGTAGTTTAATTTTATATCAGTATTTTCATTTGATACCAAAAAAATTGATTTAAATATTTTTCATAACAAAACATGTCAAATTAACTTAGGTAGTGTTATTTGATATCAAAACTTGTGAAATTATGTTAAAAATATGAATTTGCTAACGTCTGTCTCCCTGTCTGTCAATCATCCCGCCCCCCTCCAGCTGACCAATGGGGAGCCGGCTCTGGACAGCGTGCTGTCGCTGGGCGGGCACAAGGCGCCGGTGGTGACGGTTGATTGGTGCTCGGCGGTGGACTGCGGCACCTGCCTCACCGCCTCCATGGACGGAAAGATCAAACTGAGCACGCTCCTGGCCCAGAAGTCCTAACTGAGGACCCGTTTGAGGCCGCGCAGTCAGAGTTCAGAGCGTAAACCTTTAGGTTAGATCGACGCAGATCACCAGAACCACAATCTGTTATTCTTATTCTCTAAGCAAATATGAGCTTAACCAGGATGTGGAGAGTAGTTACCGTTGGTTACGACCAGGGAAACGCCGCCATGTTGGAGGAGTGACATCACAGCCTGCGCTCTGAAAAGATGGTTCAGTAGAATAGATTTGATAAATTCACTCTCCACTCTGCCAACATGGCGGCGTGTCCCTCGTCACCGACGGCAACCATCGTGCTCCCGCTCCGGATCTGGGATTTTCACTGTTAGACAAATTTCGTTTTCCAGACTCAACTGTTATGCTGCGTTCAGGTGCCGGTGGGAAAATCTGACATCCGGAAATTCCAAGGCCCGGATGCTTTCACGTGTGATTTGGTGAGAAAATCAAACCTGGAAGAGAAACGATGAACAAACACAAAGCGTTTGGTTCAGTGCTGCAGCTCTGAGCTGCTCAGAGACTCTGCTGAGTTTGGGTTTCAGTGGAGAGTTAAACTGCTTCAGAGGCTTCTGGAGAAACACTGAAGTCCTGCCAGTTCACTCTGTACAACATTATGTAGAAGTGAGAAACAGCCAGACAGTTAAATGTGAATCTGTGTCTGTTCAGTCTAACTAACCTTCATCTGCAGCCTGTTCTGTTCTGTTCTGCTCTGCTCTGCCTCTTTTCAAAAATCCACTTTGTTTGGTAAAATAATGAAAGTAGACGTAAAAGTCGGTTTTCTGGCTGGAACTCAGACACTGAAGGGTCAAACTCACTAACTATCTTAAAAAAAAAAAAGGAGAAAAAAAAGTGCATATAAAACACGAATATGTCGTTTCCTATTTTGTCTTCTTTTCTATGTACATTTGGCATGGATGGCATTCAGTAAATAAACTACAATAAATTTAAAAAAATGCAATTCAGTGTATTGGCTCATTGTGTAACAACAGACAAAACTTCTGCACATTACACAGAATAACTCTGATATTTCTGAACAGCATTTAGATTTATTATTGTTTTCTATTGTTTATGTTCATATTTTTAGGCAGTAAGTTCAGATAGAAATGTGAAACTCCACATGTGAATTCAAAGCACATGTGCCTTTGGACACATGTTGGGTTTCACATGTGGAATTTGCCCATTGACATTTTCACCTGTGAATTGTCTCTGCGTGTGGAACGAAGTTTTCACATGTGAAGCAAATATTGACTAAACCAGATCTGATGACAGGTGAGAATGTGGAGAAAAAAAACACTATCTACAAATTGAATACATCTGAAGTAAAAACTGTCAGGTGATGACAGAATGCAAAGTGAGAAAAAATATTCACATGTGAAAACCAACATGTGTCCAGAGAGCACATGTGCTTTGAAGTCACATGTGACTTTACTGTGAGTCAGTTCTGTCTGTCAGGAAAACTCAGAAACCCAAATGAAAGACTCGCTAAAACTATAAATAAATTATGAAAAATGGCCTTTTCTCTCCATGCAGGTAAAACAATTTTCTCATCAGATTGTTTCAGCTTCATGTCACATCTATAGGTCAAGAAATAAAAATAATAATAATAATATAAATAAACTATTTAGCACTTATCAATACTTATGTTGATTTCTGAAAAAATATTTCTCATGTGCTTCATATTGCATACATTTTGAGTATATTTTCATATCTAATATATTTTTTATTTATCTTCTCAGCACGTTTGACTGCTATGATTTCACACTCTCATAATGCTATAACTCTTTTTTTTTTACATGTGTTTATTTCCAGTATGACTGTAAACACTCTTGAAATATTTTCTGTCGTGAGTTGTACTGTTCAAATATGGAAGCTCATGGGCTTCCATAGTTTAATATCCTCTGTCTGTCTGCACTGTTCTTATTTAGATTATATTTTGATTCTGATTCTGATTTTTCTTACCGACTCGGTTTCCCCGCAGCACCGGCAGTGTCGCCTGTCCTCCGCAGGCGGCGCTGTGTCGCGCTCTGCTGTATTTACTGGCAGCGACGAAGAAGCGGGAGCGGAAGTGGGAGGCACAACAATAACCCGTAGCTAGCAGGCAGCTAGCAGCTAGCTGCCGACATGAAGCCCTGCGTAGTGTTTTGTTTCTAAGCCGTCGGTTGTTTCTGCAGACAGACCGAACACCGAGCTGCACGAGATCAACACCGACGACATGTTTGTTTTGTAACGTAAATCCGCCGCTGTCGTGTCTGCAGCTCAGGTGAGCGCGAGCCGTCCTGCGGCCGCAGCTTGTTTATGTCTGACGCTCTTCTTCGTTTCAATTTAATGTCATTGACCGCAAACCGCAAAAATGGAAAGTTTATACAAGAGGAAAGTGTTCGCGTCGATGCGGAAGACCAAAGCGGCCGCCTCGAAGCGGCGGCAGATCGGGCTGCCCGCCTCCATCCTGGACGACAGTGATGAAGGCTCCTTCTCCTCCTCCTCCTCCTCCTCCGGCTCGCAGTCCGACTTCCGCAGCTCGGCGGACAGCGACGACCGGAGCTCCGGCTCCTCCAGCGACGACAGCCGCTCCGTGACCCGCAAGAAGCGCTCCTTCCTGGGCGACGACAGCTCGTCCAGCAGCGGGGAGGACAGCGAGGAGGAGGAGGAGAAGAAGAGCCTGAAGAGGAAGGCGCCGCCGAAGAAGCGCAGCCGGCTGCAGAAGCAGGAGTCCGACTCGGACGCGGACCGGGAGCAGAGGGCGAAGCGGGAGGAGGAGAAGAAGGAGACGGCGGCCAAGAGGAAGCAGAGACACAACAAGCTGCTGGCGCTGTCCCGGAGGATCAAGTCCCGGGTCCCCAACAGGAGGCGCAGGATCAAGGTCCGCTCCTTCTTCTTCTTCTGCTCCTCCAGCAGTCTGCAGGCTTCATCCACACAGCACGAAACAGTAGAAGAAGAAGCTTTGGTGATGAGTTGAAAACCTGCAGACTGCTGGACTCAAACCTGCTGCACATCAGTCCAGACTTAGATAAACAGGCTTTGTATGTCTCCTATGTCTTTTTTTTATGAATTGACAGACTATAAATCTTCTGAATCTGACAGTTCATCTCTTCATATTGTAAACAAGCAGCTTGTCACTGCAGCGTGTTGCTCTGGAGGTTTCTGCCTTCAGTGTCATTAGAGCTGCAACTAACGATCATTTTCATTATCGATTCATCTATCAATTAGGTTTTGGATTCATCATTCGGTCTGTGAAATGTGTAAAATAATGCCAGATGTTCATCACAGTTCAGTTTAGGGCTGAACAATGAATCGAAATTTTATTGAAATTGCAATATGGCCTACTGCAATTTTCAAATCACAGGAGGCGCAATATTTGTTAAAGGTGAAATGTGTCAAAATATCATTTTAAAGTAAATATCGTGGTGCTGCAGAGATGTCCTGGCCTACACATCATATTCTACAGACTGAAGAAAACATCTTTGTTTGGTACAGATCCCCGCAAAAATCACACCATAATCATTTTAATACGTTTTTCAATGAAAATGAGAATAATGATGTAAAAATTATCATTACCTCTAATATCACAAATCATATCGCAATTGCAATATCAGTCAAAATAATCACAATTAGATATTTTTTCAAAATCGTTCAGCCCTAGTTCAGAGTCCAAAGTGATTGTTCAGGTTTCAGTTAATAAAGAGATGAAACTGAGAAAATCTTAACATGCTGCAACCAGCAAATGTTTGGTGTTTTTACTGATAAATGACTGAAACGATCAATCAACTATTAAAAATTATAATCTCAACCGATCAGTATTTTGAGACAAATCTTAGTCAGAATTGGTGTCAAAATTGTCAAAATATGAATGTTGTTTTGTACCAAACTGTTCAGACACATCGCCATGGAAACACGTTTTTTCCCTCACATACACTGTGTGAATGTGTGTGAGTTGTGATTTTAAGAGTTTTAGTGTCTCTGTGTCTGCAGGATCCGACGGACGAGGAAGAGTCGAAGGACGGAGAAGGGGAGGAAGACGGAGGAGGAGAGAACGGCGGCAACAAGGAAGCTGCCGGAGGGGAGGAAGGAGAGGAGGAGGAGGAGGAGGAGGAGGAGGAGGAGGAGGAGGTGGAGGTGAAGAGGAAGAGGAAGTAGAGCCACACGGTGACGTTCCCAAAGAGGAGGAGGAGGAGGAGGAGAGGGAAGGAGGCGAGGAGGAGAGGGAAGGAGGCGAGGAGGAGAGGGAAGGAGGCGAGGAGCTGGAGGAGGAAGTTGAATGTAAAGAAAAGAAGTTTCCGGCAGCAAACTGTCGACTTCAGAAAACTAACAGCTGTTTGGTTTTAAACTTAAAGACAAAGAACTCTTTGTTTGTTCGGTTTGTTTCATCTTCTGGAATTCTTAAATTCAAGTTAAAAACATGAAAATCACCAAAACCGGAGTTACGAGGTTTTGGCAGCGAGAGACTGTCGGACGCTGTCGGACGTTACCGTGGCAACAGCGTTTGTGGCGTCGTTCACGGAACGAAGCTCATCTCCGTGTCAAGACGCGGTCCGATCAGTCCGATCACTGATCAATACTCAGGAAGTGATCAGTGAAAGCAGCTGCTGTGATTGGCCATCAGGACGGAGAACAGACTCTGCAGTTTTGGATGAAGCACTCCTCACAGTGTTGAACACACACACACACACACACACACACACACACACAGACACACACACACACACACAGACACACACACACACACACAGACACACACACACACACACACAGACACACACACACACACACACAGACAGACAGACAGACAGACAGACAGACACAGACACACACACACACACACACAGACACACACACAGACACACACAGACACACACACAGACACACACACACACACACACAGACACACACACACACACACACACAGACACAGACACACACACACACACACACACAGACACACACACACACACACACACACACACACACACACACAGCCCAGAAGCATCACCTGCTGCTGGTCTCTCAGCTCTGAGGATCAAAGAGTTTCTCTGTTTGTTTCTCAGTTTGTGTTTCAGAGGATCGGAGGCGGAGCTTCACAGATCTCCTCACAGCGCCGCCGGCTTCTTCTGTGGTTTATTTACAAAGTAAAGGAGGCGCTGTTGCTTCAGCCAATCATCTGACAGACTGATGGATGCAGAGAATAAATCCTGATGAGGAAGTTTGATATTTCAGTGTTTCAGTCTGCTGGGAAGCTCCAGATAAAACACTGATACTGATCAATAAATTCAACATTTAGTGTTTTCATTTTGAAGGACAAAAGTCATTTAACCAGGAGACTGGAGGCAGAGGAGAGGAAGCTGCAGCCGATCTTTTATCTTTGTGAAGATGTTTGACTCGGATGTGAAACTGAGCTGCTGCTGTGAAGACGGACAACCAGCCTCCTGCTCCCTCCTTCTTCTTCTGCTCCTTTATCTGAAGCTCTGAGGAGGTCAGCGGTTACCGTGGTTACATGGGACTGGTGTTCCAGAACACAGCGGTTACCGTGGTTACATGGGACTGGTGTTCCAGAACACACCGGTTACCGTGGTTACATGTTGTTGTAGTGTTCCGTTTCCTCAGTCTTTGAATAAGAGCTGGAAAAGGATTCTGGTCCAAAGAATGAGATTTTTCTGTGTGATGACATCATAGTCTAGGCCTCGTTTGATTGGCTCCAGGATAAAGTCAGCAGCCAATGAATTCGGATACAAACCTTGTACATTATGTAGTTTGAGAATGGGTCATTTGTTTGTTTTACTTTAAGGGAATTTTTCCTGAGTTTCTTTGTTTCTGAGCTTTCCTCCTAAATCCAGAATGCAGTTTAAGTTTTGCACTTAAAATTATTTCATCTAATTTGTCATTTTTGTAAACATTAACAGACAAATGTGGTTCGCTGACGAGGAGAAATACTGTAAAGAATGTTTCTGTTTCCGGTCCTTCAGGTTTCCCTCCTGTGTGTCATCACTGGGCTTCACAGGAAACTTCCTCCTCATGTAGTTTAACAGAGCGAACAGCTGATGGTCTCTCTGCCTCGGTCCTCCAGCTCAACTCTCAACACTAAAGCTGCTTTTCCACCACATGGTGCCGGCTCCACTGCACTCTACTCCACTCCACTGCACTCTACTCCACTGCACTCCACTCTACTCTACTCGCCTTTTTTGGTTTTCCTCTGGCCGAGTCCCAGGTCCCAGGCACTGGTCACCTGGTACCTGGGACTTTTTTTGGCAGCACCTTCGAGGTTCCAGGCGAGCTGAGGCGAAACCAAAAGGAGACGTGAAAACACTGCAGACTGCTGATTGGTCAGAGAGAATCGTCATCACTGCGCGACACGGGACATATATGCTAACGTTAGCTAGCAGGTTAGCGGTTAGCTTACCCTCTCAGAGCAGCCTGCTGTCTCGCTGCCTTCAGCCTCTTCTCAAATAAAATCTGTCTCTCCACACACCGAGAATCAAGAACTCCTTCCCTTCCATATCCTCTGTTGTTGCTGTGTGTGTCGCGTTAAAGATGACATCACGGCAGTTTCACACGGTGTCACGGCATCGCTATGACGACCGGTTGTGGGGGTGGGGGGGGGTCACACTGAGGGGGCTACGATCTGCAGTGGAAAACCAGGTGTGGTGCCACCAAAAGCGAGTCTAGGCGGGCGGAGCCGGTACCATGCGGGGGAAAAGCTTTAGTTTGTAAACACAAGCTGTCATCATCACATCTTCATATCTGTGATTGGTCCCGTCTGGTTCCAGCTGTACTTCAGACCTTTGTTGCTCAGTAAAGCACTTCAGGACAAACACGTTTTGTTAAAAGCGCTTTGTTAATAAAGTTTATTTGACTTACTTACAGAACCGGTCTCTCCCACAGATTTAATGAGAGATTCACATTGTGTGGACGATAAAATACAAATCTGTGGAAATAAATCCTGAGAATTCAGAAAATGTTTAGAGACAGAGATTTGAGCCTTTTAAAGGTAAAGTTAGTGTATTATTATTATTTATCACATCGGTTTATTTGTTTACAAACTCAACTCCAACATGACAATATGATTATTGACAGGAATGTGTTGGAGAAAAAGACCAAATGATCAGCTGTAATATGACACTGTGTTTATATGTATCTTGTGTGAATTAGGACACAAACACATTTCTGTAACTTGACGAAAAAGGCTTCGGCACTAGACTGTGTTTATGAACTACATTTCCCATGAAGCCTCTCTTCGTCATAATGAGCGAACCAAAGTGATTACTGCTTTATTCTGCTGAGTCTGTTCTGTCAGCAGCAAGTTCCTGCTACACATCCGGAAGCTTCTACACCAGGAAGCTGTCAGGTTCGTATCACAGGGATTACATTACATTACATTACATTATATTATATTACATTATATTATATTACATTACATAATATTACATTGTATTATATTATATTACATTACATTATATTACATTACATAATATTACATTATATTACATTATATTACATTGTATTATATTATATTATATTACATTATATTACATTACATTACATTATATTATATTATATTATATTACATTATATTACATTACATTACATTACATTATATTACATTATATTACATTACATAATATTATATTATATTATATTATATTACATTATATTACATTATATTACATTATATTACATTACATAATATTACATAATATTACATTATATTACATTACATTATATTATATTATATTACATTATATTACATTATATTACATTACATAATATTACATTACATTACATAATATTACATTACATATTACATTACATTACATTATATTATATTACATATTACATTACATTACATAATATTACATTACATATTACATTACATTACATTATATTATATTACATTACATACTATTACATTATATTACATAACATACTATTACATTATATTACATTACATTACATTATATTATATTACATTATATTATATTACATTACATTATATTACATAACATAACAATATTACATTATATTACATAACATTACATTATATTACATTACATTACATTATATTATATTACATTATATTATATTACATTACATTATATTACATAACATTACATTATATTACATTACATTATATTACATTACATTATATTACATAACAATATTACATTATATTACATTACATTACATTATATTACATAACATATTACATTACATTACGTCATTCTTCAGACACTTTTGTGTGACTTACAATAAGTGCATTTTGTCAACAGTGGTGAAACCAACTGTGCATCACAGTCTTCATCAGCTGAGACTAAGAGATTTTTCAGAGTAGAAGAGGAAGACGATGGTTACATGATAGGTCAGTTCTGACAGAGGGGCGGAGCTCGTTCCTCCGTTGTGGTTCCAGGGAGGAGAAGAGTCGACCGGGACGAGGACTTCTGAGTCCCGTAGTGACGGAGGGGCGGGGCGACCTGCGAGGGGGGAGGAGCCGAGCGAAGGAGGCGGAGTCTGAGCCTGAGCAGTGATCGTAGACAGGGAGGGGCGGTCTGATGTTCCGCTCCTTAGGAGAGACCAGGGTCTGGAATCTGATGCAGGAGAGATGGAAGCCAGTGAAGAGACCGGAAGACGGGGGACTTATGAGAGAGTTTTGGTTGGTTGACCAGCAGACGGCTGCAGCGTTCTGATTGGCTGTAAAGGTCTGATGGCAGAGGCTCGCCCGGCCAGAAGCTGCTTCCCTCACAAGGAACGGGAGAATTCTGATGCTGCAGAGGGAGAACCTGCAGGACCGCTGCTGGTCCAGGATCAGCCCGAGGTTCTTGGCAGTCTGAGAGTAGGGCTGCAACTAACGGTTATTTTCATTGTCGATTAATCTGTCGATTAGTTGTTTGATCTATAAAATGTCAGAAAATGGTGAAAAATGTGGATCAGTGTTTCCCAAAGCCCAAGATGACGTCCTCAAATGTCTTGTTTTGTCCACAACCCAAAGATATTCAGTTTACTGTCATAGAGGAGGAAAGAAACCAGGAAATATTCACATTTAAGAAGCTGGAATCAGAGAATTTTGACTTATTTTTCTTAAAAAATTACTCAAACCGATTAATCGATTATCAAAATAGTTGGCGATTAATGTAATAGTTGACAACTCATCGATTAATTAATCAATTAATTGTTGCAGCTCTATCTGAGAGGAGACACAGTGGCGTTGTCATGGTGATGGAGGTCTGTGTGAGGACAGTGTCTCCTCTTTCCCTGGGAGAAGCAGGAGCTCCGCCTGTCAAGATGGAGCTGGAGGTGGAGAACAGACTTCGAGACTCGAGGAGACGCTCCATCAGTTTGTGTTTGTGAGGAGAGGGAGAGCTGGGTGTCATCAGCATAGCAGTGACAGGAGAAGCCATGAGAGGAGATCACAGTATACAGAGAGACCAGCAGGTCCAGACGAAATGTCGTCTGGACCTAAAAAACTTGTGAAACAATCCGGTCGTAGACGTCGTCTCTCGACTCCGTTCTCACGTCTCAAGTCGCTAATCGGACTGTAAACAGACCGGCTCAGGAAGAGGAAGTCTTGGTCCGGATGTCCGCCGGCTACACCGGAAACCCCCAAATGTTGGCCGACGCCCCCAGAGTCTGATCATCATCAGACTGATAGACGATGGGTTCCCAGATTGCTCTGGATCAGAGAAGCAAGTAGAGAAAACCGACATCAGCCGGACCAATTTATTAGAGCTGCAACGATTAATCGATTAGTTGTCAACTATTAAATTAATCGCCAACTATTTTGATAATCGATAAATCGGTTTGAGTCATTTTTTAAGAAAAATACATCAAAATTCTCTGATTCCAGCTTCTTAAATGTGAATATTTCCTGGTTTCTTTACTCCTCTATGACAGTAAACTGAATATCTTTGGGTTGTGGACAAAACAAGACATTTGAGGACGTCATCTTGGGCTTTGGGAAACCACAATGTAGATCCACATTTTTCACCATTTTCTCACATTTTATAGACCAAACAACTAATCGATTAATCGAGAAAATAATCGACAGATTAATCGACAACGAAAATAATCGTTAGTTGCAGCCCTACAATTTATTGCCAAACGCTTTGGGATTCAACTCATTAACTTTGCTTCCCATGGTCAGAAAAAGTCTCCAGATTTGTCTCTAGTCTCTTTTGAGAAATAAAGTCTCAGGGAGGTCGGTCGTCTTTTGATTCATTTGCTCCACCGTAAAGTCGGACGATCATAAACCGGATAATCCAGTAACGAGTAACGAGCCCATTTAAATTTCAGTAATTGTAATTGTGTTTTTAATTTGAAAAAGTAATTAGTTACATTACTAGTTACTGCCAAAAGTACTACAAAAAGTGTACAAAAGTACACTGCTCAGCACCAAACCAAACACTTTCAAACTAAACCCAGATTGAACTAAAACAGACAGACAGCTCACCAAGTGCTGCTGGATCCCAACAGAAAGTTTCTACTGAACCAAGCTGAGATGAAACAAACAAAGTCTCAGGTCCAAATCCTTCAACCTGATGGAGACTCCTTTTTTTGTAATTAAATGTTTTTTTTATTTTTAAATTTCCCTTTTAGGGGGTGAATGACATACATAGGAGCATACAGAATAGTACAGATTACATTACATTTCACCCCCTCCCCCCCTCCCACCTACTGTCCCTCCCTCCAAGGGGCACAAAACAGAGAGATCAGGTCCTAGAAATAAAAATAAAAGTAGCAATATCCAGTTAAATGTAAAATAATCAGGTTTAGGATATTGAGTACATACAAAGTAAAATTGCAAATTATACAAAGAAGAAAAAGTAAAAGGGGGTGAAAAATAAACCAAAAAAAACACAAGGACACTTTTACGGAAGCCGAGAATTATTTTTTTTAATGCCGTTATCTCGAGATCACGAGTTAATTATCTCGTTATATCGAGAAAACGGGCTTTGTTATCTCGAGATAATCAACCCGTTATCACGAGAAAACAAAATGTCGTTTCCTCTTATAATTTTTATCAGAGATCAGGAGCCATGCCGGCATGAATGGGTGAATGCAGGCATTGTAAAGCGCTGTATCAATGCATTCTGACCGTCTGCTCTGATGACCTGACTGCAGCAAACAAAACTTCACATTTATTCCTCGACTTCCTGTTCAGTTCTGAATCCTCCTGACAGTCATGACAGTGATCTGAAGGCTGAAATCAGCTGTGATCAAATGAACCAGACGCTCAATTTCCACCATGATTATCCCGTGATCTCGAGAAAACAAAAGTCGTCTTCTTGTGATAAATTATCTCGTTATCTCGAGAAATCGGGCTTTTGTTTTCTCGAGATCACGAGATAAATCAGAATCAGAATCAGAAATACTTTATTGATCCCCGAGGGGAAATTGGGTTACATTGCAGCTGCTCACATTGTAGAAGTGAATATATACAAGCGTAGAGAAATTATAAGAAATTATAAGAAAAATAGAAATACGAAAGTAAGAAATATGTAAAATATGTGCATTATACTACAATATATAACAATGAGAATAAAAATAATAAAAACAATAATAAAAATAATAATAATAATATAGAAATAAGAGAAATAAGAATTCTGTACAATATGGGGGGTGCCGTTATCTCGAGATAACGGCATTAAAAAAGAATAATTGCAAGCACGGCCGTTCTCGGCTTCCGTAAACTTTACATTCATGTCAATAACAATAACAGAGTCTGAACGTCCTCCACAGTGTTTGTGTTTCAGCTCTGTTGACCCTCTCACTGGTGACAACTCCAATACATCACATCCAGGAGAGCTTGTCCCCAACGCTTTAATGACAGTTGGTTTGGAGGCAGCCAACGCAGAACTAGGATTTTTTTTTTTCTCTCTCTCTCTCTCTCTCTCTCTCTCTCTCTGAGATCTGGAACCCGGAGCCGTCACTCAACAGGAGGAGAACAGGGTCTGAAGGGAGGCCTCAGTCACCGCCTCCACCTAGAACCTGTGCTCATCCGGACGCTCCCATAGCCCCCCCCCCCCCCCCCCCCCGACCACAAAGCGTACAGTATGGACGGGGGTGATGAAGAACCCTGAAGCAAAACATCCGGCTCGTTTGAGATGAAGCCCTGCGCAGCTTTGACCGGCGACTCGCTCGCCCCCCTGTTGCATGATGGGTAGAGAAGTTGGCTCCGAGGATGACGGGAAAACAGCTGTATCACACACCCACAGTGACATGAAGAGGCTTCAGTTTTAATATCTGGTCCAAGACGTCCCCCCATGAGCCGCCTGTGTACCGTTTCATTAGAACACTACAGACATGTCATATTTTCCCTGTAATGCCGACATCAAAATAAAAATAAGTAACATCATGTGAAGGTCCGGGTCGGTGAGTGCGGGCGGCGGTAACGCTCCTTTTACGTTGTTTATCAACCACCGTTAAACAAAACTGAAGAAGAAGAAGAAGAGGTCTGTTTTCCATCTGAACTGTCTGACCCCTGACCTCTCTGTGGAGGGCTGAAGAGAAAACACTATTTCACTACTGGGAGAAATAGAGGGCCGCAGTATTATTATTGTCGGTTGTTATTATTGTTTACCTTTGACTCTCTACTGCCCTCTAGTGGACGCATGGAAGTATGAGGGCAGTGACGGTTACATCGTTTGAAACCGACGTATTTATTTTCGTAGTAAAGGGAGCAGAAATGAGCCTTTAGTGATTCGTAGCAGTATCAGTAGTGTTGTCACGGTGGCAAACGGTCTGGAGTCCACACCGGTGTTATCAGCCCCACACCGGGAATACCGTTATTTTGTATTTTGTAAAATAAAAGCTCATATTCAGAGCTTCCATGTTCAAGTTAGGCTACTAAATGATAAATGGACATAATAACAACATACTGATCGCTAATATCTGATCACTAATATGACAGATTAGGATGAATAGGATTAATCAATTAATTGTCCTTACCTAGTGACAGTAGTGAGTCCAGTACAATCCACTGGGAGCCTACAGAAGAGCGATGTGCCAGAATCTGCCCTGCGGTCACATTAACTCTCTGAGTGTTGAACAGTGTTAGAAAACTCTGATTAAAAACTGTTACGTTTACAAATGCGTTAATAGAGTTTGGAGGAATTTAAGTTTCACTTTCATCATAGTGACCTGTGACAGCGCTCAGACCCTCTAGTGGCGACAGGCGGTATAACCGGTATATGGCCGGTGCTGAGGAGGGAAACGACACCGGGGTCAAAATGACATCACCGTGACGACTCTGATCAGCAGCAGGTCCTAGAGAGCCACAAACTGGTTGCTAGGATAATTATTTAGAGAATAAACTTATTATTTAACTTTAAAAACTCTTGAATCACCAACAGTTCATCCAGTTTGACTTCATATTCTCTTAGTTTATATTAATTTATTCATTTCTATCTTTATATTTTTTTTAGTTCAGTTAATTTTAGTTCAGATATTTCTATTTTCCTCTCTGTGTATGAAACTATATCACCAAAGCAGTATGGAAAATATAACTATAGAAACATTCTAACTCTAGACAAAAAAAAACATTTGGTTTACGCTTCTGAAAACATGTACTATACCAGTGGTTCTCAACTTGGGGTCCGGGGACCACCAGGGGTCCTTGAGGGCATCCGAGGGGGTCCCCAGCAAATTGATGAAGCGTTAAACTTCATTATTTCATTTACAAGAACAATTATAGAATGTAGGAGAATGACTGTTTTGATCATAGTTTCTCTGTTATCTGTCTCCCTACAATACAGATAGTCATGGACTTCTGGACAAAATCATATCTAACAATAAAAATATTCTCAGATTTGGGTCCAAGGGACAAAATCACATCAAATGGGGGTATGTGGCTCTAATGTGGACTAAACTAGGGGTCCTTGATATGAAAAAGGTTGAGAACCACTGTACTATACAATACTACATGATCAGCAATATCAATAACAAAAAAAAAAGTTGATTGTGTTACTTCTTGTCTAATATGTTGTTACACAGGCTGCTCATGTCTGAAAACACTAAACATCTACATGTTAGTAATATAAACATGATATCTAGCTTTGTATTCACACTGTCTGTCTAACATGTAACTGCATGATATCTAGCTCACAGTTACCAACCACAGCTGGATCTGGAACAGCTTGTAATGGTTGTAATGTTGTTTGAGCTTTGTCAGCTTCCGTAGAGCTCAGTGGATTATGGGTACATTTTTGTCCTTACTACCTGTGAAGTTGCCCTTCCAAGCAAACATAACAGTGTAACGGACATTTTTGTAGCACCGTGAAATAATGATGAACCATACCGGAAGTCCTTCACGTTAGTCAACAAGCCCAGTAAAGAGGGACCTCGGCTAGCGACGTTAGCTCAGCAGCTAACTGCCTTCTGATCAACTCCCACATGACAGAGGCAGCTGTGGATACACAGATCAATAATGACCCGATCAAGTAGAAAATTAAAGGTGAAACAAATCTGAACGTGCTAAAATAAGCGAGCTGTGAAAACATTATTAGCTAAGCTTGTACAGTCTCTACTTATTGGCTTAGCTAGCGAGCTAATGTTTTCCACCGAGGTCCGTGTGTACCGGGCGGTCGCTGGATAATGTTTGTTTGTTTGTTTGTTTGTTTGTTTGTTTGGATAATGTTTGTAGGAAGTGTTTCCAGAGCGGAGCCATACTCCACGGCGCTCCAGATTTGACACTACACCGGAAATGGAAACATGACGGAGTTGCTTCTTCCGCCCTACCGAGGGCGCTGCGGAGGGATCTGCTGCCCGACCGGGACCGAGCTAACTCGCCGCAAATCAAAGCCGACAACACATGTCACGTGACTAAAACGCGAAGCCGTTTCCGACATCATTGTGTTCCTCGCAGGAAAAGCTCGTCAGGGATGAACGAGGCGTCCGGAGCGAGGAGGAAGAACAGCGGCGGACAGTGAAGTGTGTGTCCGGCCGCAGCGCGAGGCTCCGGGCGGCAGCCATGGTCCAGTCCTGCTCTGCGTACGGATGTAAAAACAGATACCACAAAGACAGAAACATTTCATTTCACAAGTAAGTTCAGCTCACCGCTACGTTATGTTAGCTAGCTGTCTAGCCCCGAGACGCGCTGTGTTCTCCAGTGTGGACAGTACGCAGCACCAAACTCCATTCAAAAATCTGCCACTTTAATGTTTCATTGCTTTTCGGTGGGAGTACAGACCTGGTCGACCTTGACTTCAGACCTTTCACGTATTAATGAGGTTCCCCGGTAAAACCGGCACACATATAATCCACCAAGCACCACTTTATTCCAATGACATTTAAAGTTTTTACAGCGGGTTCGCCCGTTATCCCCACTCTGCGTCCACCAATAGTCACTGATGCCAGCGGTGTGAACAAGCTGAACCAACTGACAAAGTTGATAATTTATTGAAATGAAGAGTTGCTCCCTGAATCTTTATTCGCCGAATTTCCCAGAATACCGTAGCTGTTCGTAAAAAGGTCTCCTAATGTACTGCTATGTATTTATCTATACTGACAAGCCAGGCAGCATCAAACTCATATTTTAATGGAGTTTGGTGGGAGTGTCTCTCCACACCGAAGAGAACAGCACGTACCGAGGTTAGCTAGCTGTCAAGCTAACGTTAGCCTGCTGGACTGACCGGGCATGGCGGTCCGTTGTTGTGTCAGTTTCTTATGGTTTTTGTGTCTTGCAAAAAAACCAAAAAACTTTATTCTAATTAAATATAGAAAGTCACGCTGACTTTGCTCACGTGCTTCACAACAATGTAAACAAGAGTCCAGACGCTGACTGACAGGAATCAGGCTGCTGCTGACAGGCTGTTGACAGACTGTTGACAGGCTGCTGACAGGCTGTTGACAGATTGTTGACAGATTGTTGACGGACTGCTGACAGGCTGTTGACAGATTGTTGACAGGCTGTTGACAGGCTGCTGACAGACTGTTGACAGATTGTTGACAGACTGCTGACAGGCTGCTGACAGACTGTTGACAGATTGTTGACAGGCTGTTGACAGATTGTTGACAGGCTGTTGACAGGCTGCTGACAGACTTGACAGACTGTTGACAGACTGTTGACGGGCTGTTGACAGGCTGTTGACAGGCTGTTGACAGACTGTTGACGGGCTGTTGACAGGCTGTTGACAGGCTGTTGACAGGCTGCTGACAGACTGTTGACAGACTGTTGACAGACTTGACAGACTGTTGACAGACTGTTGACGGGCTGTTGACAGGCTGTTGACAGATTGCTGACAGGCTGTTGACAGGCTGCTGACAGGCTGTTGACAGGCTGTTGACAGGCTGTTGACAGATTGCTGACAGGCTGTTGACAGGCTGCTGACAGGCTGTTGACAGATTGTTGACAGATTGTTGACAGGCTGTTGACAGATTGCTGACAGGCTGTTGACAGGCTGCTGACAGGCTGTTGACAGATTGTTGACAGATTGTTGACAGGCTGTTGACAGATTGTTGACAGGCTGTTGACAGGCTGCTGACAGGCTGTTGACAGGCTGCTGGTTGAAGGTTCAGTTCCTCTGAGCAGAGCATGACATCACATGACAAACTGACTTGTTGACACTGATCAGCTGATCAGCTGTGAAAGCTGCAGGTCTGGATGGAGCTGACTGACCTGAAGTCAGCCTGCCATGTGCTGATGAGCAAGGCAGCAGTGACCAGATCAGTGCTGAAATGATTAGTCAGTTAATTGATAAGTTGATCAACAGAACATTAGTCAGTTAGATGTTGATAATGTGTTAATCTTCTAAAGTAAAACACTAAACGTTCAGGTTCACTGCTCTTCTGTTTCATCTCTTTGGGTTTTCAGCTGCTGGTCAGACTGAGGAAGACATTTTCAGAATGACTTGTGATGGGCTCGTGTTTTTATTTTGACATTTTATAGACCGGATGAATATTTGTTTTTATCGGGAAAAAATAACCGATAGATGAACGGATACTGGGAGTAACCCCTCTGTGTGGTCAGGTTTCCTCTGGCCCGGCCGGACGTCTGCGGGAAATGGATCTCTGCGATGAGGAGGAACAACTTCAAACCGACCAAATACAGCAACATCTGCTCCCAGCACTTCACCAGCGACTGCTTCAAGAGGGAGTGCAACAACCGGGTGCTGAAGGAGAACGCCGTGCCCTCGCTGTTCAGCTGCGGCACGCTGAGCATCAAGGTGACGCCCGGACACGCCCACGCTTACAGGAACAGTTCACCCACAAATGAAAACTCTGTCATCATCTCCTCCCCCTCATGCCAGATGAAACTCAGGTGAAGTTTGTTAGTCCATATAACACACAGGGAGGCTGCAGCACAGCTTGGTAGCAGCCTTCTCCAAAACAACTGAAGTCAATGGGGACCTGTTCTTTAGAGCTCCTATACACCATTATTTGTTGCAGATCAATCAGCTGTAGTTCAGATTTGCACTAAATGATGGTGTAAATATACTGTAGGTCTTTGTGGAACTCTGAAGAACTGGTCCCCACTGACTTCAGTTGTTTTGGAGAAGGCTGCTATGGAGTTGTGCTGCAGCCTCCCTGTGTGTTATATGGACAAACTTCACCTGAGTTTCAACTGGCATGAGAGGGAGGAGATGAGGACAGAGTTTTCATTTTTGGGTGAACTATTCCTTTAACGGCTCTCACAACTTCACCTTCCAAATAGGGCCGGGCAATATATCGATATTATATCGATATCATGATATGAGACTAGATATCGCCTTAGATGTTGGATATGGTAATATGGTGATATGGCATAAGTGTCTTTTCCTGGTTTTAAAGGCTGCATTACAGTAAAGTGATGTCATTTCCTGAACTTACCAGACTGTTCTAGCTGTTCTATTATTTGCCTTTACCCACTTAGTCATTATATCCACATTACTGATGATTATTTATCAAAAATCTCATTGTGTAAATATTTTGTGAAAGCACCAATAGTCATCCCTACAATATTGTCGCAATATCGATATCGAGATATTTGGTCAAAAATATTGTGATATTTGATTTTGTCCATATCGCCCAGCCCTACTGACAACTGAACATTTAGCCCACTTCTTAGAAAATACTGAGATATATATCGTGTATCGCCATTCAGCCTAAAAATACAGAGATATGATCTTTGGTCCATATCACCCAGCCTTAGGTCCAGCTCACACTGCAGACTGATCAGACTGGATCTGAACAGGATCTTCTGATTATAAATTAACTCACACATTATAAAAAACTCATTTTATTCAAACATAGCAAATCTTAAGAAACAACATCTCAGTTTTTTTTTATTAATTAAAAGTTTCTTTGCAAAAAAATTGAAAATACTGAAAACTCATGTTACTGATATAATCAGATGTGGTTTATATGTTTTACATCGTGGTGTAAATATAAACATGTTTCCATCCTGCTCATGTTGCAGCTTCAGTAGAAACTAAAGGATTTTTCTGAACTGTTTACAAATAGAAACCTACAGACTTTACTTTCTGTTTTTCCATTCCAAATTAAAAACAATGTTTTCCAGTGAAATCTGACCAGGAAAAAAACATAATGACTATTACAGCAACAGCAACATGTTGACCTGGTAAACAAATTTACATATTAAACATGAATATTAACCGGCTGGTTTTCCACTTCCTTGTTTTGCAGTCAGAATCCCTGGAGGATCCGTTTCCGTCAGAGATCGACTTCACGCTCGCTCTGCCGCTGTCCGACCAGGAGGAGGAGCCTGCGCTGCTGCAACAACAACAACAACAACAACAACAACAACAGCAGCAGCAGCAGCAGCAGCAGCCAGACTCGACCCAGAGCCTCGACTCCTCCGCTGCACACACCGATGTCGTCACAGCGACCGTCACCAGCGGCCCGCCGGCGGGCCACAGCCCGGTGGCGTGCGGCCCGCCGGCGGGCCACAGCACGGTGGCCTGCGGCCCGGTGGCGTGCGGCCCGCCGGCGGGCCACAGCACGGCGGCGGTCTCCTGCGACCATAACTACACGGTGGAGGATTCCGTGCAGCAGAAGAAACGCATCGAGCAGCTGGAGGAGCAGCTGGAGCGGCTGAGGAAGAAGCTGAAGACGACGCAGCAGAAATGTCGGCGGCAGGAGCGGCAGCTGAAGAGGCTGAAGGCCGCCGGCGAGCCGCGCCGCGAGCCGGCGGGCGGCGAGGGATACGTGATCCTGCCCAAGGAAATCTACCACGTCCTGAAAGGCATCGACGCCATCGAGTAGCGAGCGGAGGGACGGCGGGGTGCGGAAACCGGCCCGGACGTCCCGGGAAGCGGCCGGTTCGCTCCCGCCGGACTCCCGGACCGCCGCCGCCGCGTGGAGACGGACGCGTGAAACGACTCGCCGGTGGGAAACGCACACGCAGAGACACGTAAAACAGGCGGGACACGTGCAGCGAGTCTTCTCGGTCGGTGTTTCTCTGTCCGGACGTCCGGCGCCTCTCAGCCGGAGCGGCGTCCGGCGCTCACTCTTCTTCTTCTATGCAGTTTATTTATTCTTCTGAACACGAGGGGAACTGAACTCACGGGACTCGTGTTTAGTTACTTTATCTTCTTCTGAAGTCGATGTTTTCAGTCAGAGTTCAAACAGAAAGGCTTGTTTTAGTTTTTTACTGTGTGGAAACGTTCGGTTCTGTTTGCAGTCTGGACTTCAGCAGTCTGGACTGTGGGGAGGGGCGGGGCCTGCAGGGATTTCATGAGTGAAATAAACGTTTTAAACGTGAGAGAAAGCGCCACAGAGTCACTTTACTACAGCTGCTGTAATGTGAAAACCAAAGGGAAGATCACACTTAATAATATCATTATTATTATTATTATTATTATTTTTAATAATCATTATTCTGGTTGAACCGACAGCAGCTGCAGAGACTTGGAGCTGCAACGATTAATCAATTAGTCGATTAGTTGTCAATTTAATCGCCAACTATTTTGATAATCGATTAATCGGTTTGAGTAATTTTTTAAGAAAAATAAGTCAAAATTCTCTGATTCCAGCTTCTTAAATGTGAATATTTTCTGGTTTCTTTCCTCCTCTATGACAGTAAACTGAATATCTTTGGGTTGTGGACAAAACAAGACATTTGAGGACGTCATCTTGGGCTTTGGGAAACACTGATCCACATTTTTCACCATTTTCTGACATTAATATGACATGAAAATAATCGTCAGATTAATCGACAATGAAAATAATCGTTAGTTGCAGCCCTACTTCAGACTCAAAACTGTGTCGCTTCACTGATTTTCAAATGAAATCCATCATTAAAGTGTCGTTTCCCTCATCTGGGAAACAGACGTATTGATTATGGATTATTATAGATCACATTCAGAGAAATGAGTTTTTACGGTTCTGTGGTTTAAACGTCTTTTGTTTCCGTGTTTCTTTGTCATGAGAAACAGATTTCTGTTACTGGAGTCAAACTAACGGACCGTTTTCCACCAAGTGGTTTAAAATACATTTTCCATTATTTCCTTGTCAGTGAAAGACAGATGTGTGTTGTTGAGACCACATGAGAAAACTAATGAAACGGATCGGTCTTCGTTCAGGGGAACTCGGCGTGGAGCTCGGAGCCGCGGAGCCGGGTCGGACCGTGAAGCCACGCCCCCTCCTGCCTCCGCTGACCGTCTGCTTCCTCTGGGGTTAACGGAACAACACCAAACGGGAGGTGTGATGTCACCTGTGACATCATCAAACCGCCAGACGGTGGAGGAGCCGCAGGATCCGTCTGACGGGTCGGAGCAGCTGGAGTCCCGCTGTTCTTTCTTTAACTGCACTGGAACTGAAGGTGAAAACCAGCTGTGAAGGGAAGTTTAACACTGAAAACAGACTCAGCTTTTTCAGGTTTCATCTCCAACCTGCAGCTTCTGCTGGACCCGTCAGGTTCTGCTGGACCCGTCAGCTTCTACTGGACCCGTCAGCTTCTACTGGACCCATCAGGTTCTGCTGGACCCGTCAGGTTCTGTGTCGCTGCTCTCTAACAAGTCTGTGAGTTTCAGGAATGAAGAAAATCTTCTCAGTATCACTTTCATTTTCCTGGTCCGCAAATTCCTCATAATTCCCTAGATAGGAACTGTTGATTTGTGAGGAAGTTTCCTACAGTGAGACCAGAGTTAGAGTTCAGTAGAGTCCACCGGTGAGTTCCTCCAAGGTTCCCCGACATGAAGTGATGTAGCAGTTAAATAGATAATTAGAAATTAACTAAAATGATTTAAGAATTCAGCAAAAAACGATATTATATAATTATATGAGTAATGGCTTCTGATAATTGACCTCTGCTTGATGAGGAAAGTAAAGAGTCGTGTGTTTCTGTGTGAAACAGCAGCTTCAGCAGCTTCAGCTTCAGCAGCTTCAGCAGCTTCAGCAGCTTCAGCTTCAGCAGCTTCAGCAGCTTCAGTCGACACATAAAACACAGAAACTTTAAATCGAAGGAAATAAAAGTTAAAATGTGTTTTTATCAGACAGCAGAAACACACAGATCATATTATTGTTTTATTAACGCTCACATGGAAAAAAAATCCCCAAAATCAAGTCATTTGTTCTTGTGTTCTGATTTATAAACTGATTTTGAATTGATTTGAAAAGCGCCATCTTGTATTTATGTAAATCAGCCTTTTTCAAGAATCTGTCACCTTCCAGAAAAAGCCTGATAGAGAATCAACATGTTGATGTTTTTCATAAAGAGTTTGACGGTTTGTTGAGGCGGACTCTCTCAGCGTTTGGTTTTGTTTCTACTTTAATAAGTTAAGTCTGTTCATATGGTTTGGTTTGGTTTAGTTTGGTCTGGTTTGGTTTAGTTTGGTCTGGTCTGGTTTGGTTTGGTTTGGTTTGGGCTCGATGTTCTGTTGGTGAGTTTGAAAAATAAAAAATGCAATAAAAAAATAAAACTTGCAATAAAATTATCACTTGTCTTTATTCTACTCTCAAACAAAACTCATTTTGAATTTATTACTATTATTTATTACTTTGAATTTATTATTTACTACTAAGACCTGAACAGTCTGACAGTAAAATGGTTTTCCACCATCTGTCCAGCAGGGGGCAGAACAGAGCTGTCTGTCTCTCTGTCTCTCTGCCTGTCTGTCTGTCTGTCTCTCTGTCTGTCTCTCTGTCTCTCTGTCTGTCTGTCTGTCTGTCTGTCTGTCTGTCTCTCTGTCTCTCTGTCTGTCTCTCTGTCTGTCTGTCTGTCTGTCTCTCTGTCTCTCTGTCTGTCTCTCTGTCTGTCTGTCTGTCTGTCTCTCCATCAGCAGCAGAAACTGGATCAACTGTAAACTGACAAACTGTGGATCCATTCACAGTGAGAAGAGGAATCTGACTTTACTTTGTTTCTGCACTTTATTTTCTCGTTTCTAATGTTTCCAGTGAAAAGAATCTAGTGTGAACTCTGTCCTCTCTCCTGTTAGAACCACATGGAAAAGATCACAGCTGACAACGTTCTCTGTTCTAAAGAGGAACTCAGGAACTTTCACTCTGAGGACATTTTAAATCACACACTTTGTACTTTTACTGCAGTACATTTTTACACTAGTACTTTTACCTTCTACTGCAGTAGAAGGTAAAACAGAACAGAACTTGTACTGCAGTAGTATCTGAACTCTGCTCATATTCATCAGTAGCAGACAGTCAGACTGTCTGATCACATCTTCATCACATGAAAGTTTTTCTCAGAACACAAACAGACTCATCAGGTGAGTCAGGATGAGCAGGAGAAGAAGAGTCGACTCCTAGATGAACTTTACAGCCAACAGTACGGGGGTCAGGGGGTGAGACGGGTCAGGGGTGAGACGGGTCAGGGGTGAGACGGGTCAGGGTTTAGACGGGTCAGGGTTTAGACGGGTCAGGGGTGAGACGGGTCAGGGGTGAGACGGGTCAGGGGTGAGACAGGTCAGGGTTTAGACGGGTCAGGGGTGAGACGGGTCAGGGGTTTAGACGGGTCAGGGGTGAGACGGGTCAGGGTTTAGACGGGTCAGGGGTGAGACGGGTCAGTGTTAAGACGGGTCAGGGGTGAGACGGGTCAGGGGTCAGACGGATCAGGGGTGAGACGGGTCAGGGTTTAGACGGGTCAGGGGTGAGACGGGTCAGGGGTGAGACGGGTCAGGGTTTAGACGGGTCAGGGTTTAGACGGGTCAGGGGTGAGACGGGTCAGTGTTAAGACGGGTCAGGGGTGAGACGGGTCAGGGGTCAGACGGGTCAGGGGTCAGGGTTTAGACGGGTCAGGGGTGAGACGGGTCAATGTTTAGACGGGTCAGGAGTGAGACGGGTCAGTGTTTAGACGGGTCAGGAGTGAGATGGGTCAGGGGTCAGACGGGTCAGGGTTTAGACGGGTCAGGGTTTAGACGGGTCAGGAGTGAGACGGGTCAGTGTTTAGACGGGTCAGGAGTGAGACGGGTCAGTGTTTAGACGGGTCAGGGGTGAGACGGGTCAGGGGTCAGGGTTTAGACGGGTCAGGAGTGAGACGGGTCAGGGTTTAGACGGGTCAGGGTTTAGACGGGTCAGGGGTCAGACAGGTCAGGGTTTAGACGGGTCAGGGTTTAGACGGGTCAGGGGTGAGACGGGTCAGGGGTCAGACAGGTCAGGGGTCAGAGGTCACACATGTTCCTGTGACCTGAATGATCAGTAAATGTCTGAACAGAGAAACAAGCTGAGGAAAGATTTGAGTTTTTAAATTTAAAAAATTTAAATACATTTTTCTTATAATCTGCAGACATGGAGAAGTGAAAGAAAGCGTCTCTAGTTTTCAGAAAGTAAAAGTAAAAAGTGTTTTTACAGCAGGAGAGATTCTACCTGCTGGCAGAGGGTTAAACCTCAGTCCCAGTGACCTCACAGTAATGTGATTACTTTTTCAGTAACAGAAGTGTAACAGATTACAATGTAAAGTTCAGTAATTACATCACAGATGGGATCAGTCACTGAAACCTGAACCGCTTTTCTTTTCCCTGAGTTTCTGTGTTGTTTAAATCCCTGTGTGTGTTTCTCTCATGTGTCTGAGAGAGGAGCTGAACCCTGAACCCTGAACCCTGAACCCTGACCCTGCTCTGTAGACCGTGACATCATCACCTGGCACCAGACACCAGCCAATAGCAGACGTCCAGTGCAGTACCCACTTTTCACCAGTAGGTGTCAGGCTTCACCACAGGTTTGGGTTTGGGCTTCAGTTCAGCTGGAGGTTTTCCTGTGAACTGATCTGAGTCAGGATCAGAGAAGGTTCTGGTCTGTTGTGAACTTTCCACAGAGAAACAAACATCAGCGTGGAACTCACTGCTGCTGCTGATGAAATAGTAATGTGATTACTTTTTAAATGAGTAATAAGTGAAGAGTAACTGATTACATTTTCCCGGTAACCTGCCCAGCACTGCAGTACAGTGTGGAGGTGAATATTAAAGCGTGTGTGTGTGTGTGTGTGTGTGTGTGTGTGTGTGTGTGTGTGTGTGTGTGTGTGTGTGTGTGTGTGTGTGTGTGTGTGACCTCGACAGCAGCTCAACCTCTCCGGGGGCTGAACAGATCTGGGGAGACGTGGACGGTCTAAACACCGCTGTTACACCTGAACCTGAACCTGAACCGACCGTCAAGGTCACCCCCCCCCCCCCCCCCCCCCCTCCCCCCGCAGGCTGACACAAAACACACCTGGACACACACACACACATTGCTGGAAGATTTAATACAAAATCACATATCATAAACATCATAATGGCAAAATAAACATTACACTGTAAACCTGCAGTTAGTCTAACACACACATAGAGACAAAATAAAGAAAGGAAGAACTGTGATTTAGATTTTAAACATGTTGCATGATTGAATCTCTCCTCTCCTCCTTTAAAATTAATATCAAACTTTATTGTCCAGGAAATTTGTTTTGCGTCCAGCGGTGAGAACACGATGCAACATGACCTCACACCCCGCATACACACACTGATCCAGGTAGTCATAAACACAGTGCTGCCATTCTGCCCCGCCATGGTCCAACAGTTAAAATATGTGTGTGTGTGTGTGTGTGTGTAGTTAAGAAAATAAAATAAAATCATCACATACACTATTTCATAAAATTACAATGGCTACCCATATACTGCCCCATTCCATCCTGCCCCCCCCCCACACATCTAAGGTCATGTGTGTGTATGTGTCCATTGACCGTGGGCCCAGTGCTTCTTCAGTGTCCTCGGTGAACGTGGACCAGATGTAGTCTGGTTCCAGACTCCTGAATCGAGACCCGCCCACTCTTCAGATTCGGTCGAGCCATTCAGGCGTTGCTGTATTCAAAGGTGATTTCTTGACTAAACCGCTCATGCGACGGTTTTTCATTGGTGTTTAGGCAGAATAATATTTGTTGAAATCTCCTCTTTAACCAACATACTGTCTTTGCAAAATATTTTTGTCAAAAACGACTGACATTTTTGGTAAAGTACACTGAACAACAATATAAACGCAACACTTTTGTTTTTGCTCCCATTTTTCATGAGTTGAAATAAAAGATCTAAGACTTTTTCTATGCCCACAAAAGGTTTATTTCTCTCAAATTTTGTTCACAAATTTGTTTAAATCCGTGTTAGTGAGCACTTCTCCTCTGCCAAGAGAATCCATCCACCTGACAGGTGTGGCATCAACATGCTGATTAAACAGCTGATTATTGCACAGGTGAGCCTTGGGCTGGGAGCAGCATATGGTTGCCTACAATTAATTTTGTCCTCAAAATATGCTAATTTTGTTGAAACCTCCCTTCTATTTTAGGCAATAAACAAAAATATGTTATTTTAGTCATTAAATACAATGGTAGCCTTGGATAACACATTGCTATGGTATTGGTCTCAAATCGGACTCGTAGTTTTGCGGTCTTGGTCTCGACTCGGTCTGGACCCCCCTCGGTCTCGGTCTTGAATCGGACTCGATTCACCAATGACTCGATCCGGACTTGGACTGGACCGAGGCGGTCTGGACTACAGCCCTAAATCCTGCTGCCTGCCGTCTTCTTCTCTGTTTCCCACATCTGTGTTTTCCAGTCTATCAGAGCGTCCGCCTCATAACGGATGATAATGATATGCAGCGTGCCGCCGAGGAGAAATCTCCCCAGTGACCCAGATCCAGCACAGAATACGGTTCAGCTCCATTCTCTCCTGTTTCATTCGCAGCAGCGTTTGGCCCGCAGCGAGCGGAGAGACGAGAGGCGAGGAAGAGGAAGAGGAAGTATAAATAACATAAACACGGCCGCAGGCGACCATCAGATCCATAACATGATGATATCGCTGCCAAGCGGCTGCTTCCCGCCACCGGAGACACAAACAGCCCGAGGGAGACGAGCAGACAGGAAGCAGGAAGCAGGAAGCAGGAAGCAGGAAGTAGGTCGACGGTTCGAATCCCAGCAGAAAATCAGACTCAATCTGCATGAACACACTGCTGAGGAGCTGAGGAGCAAGGCACTGAACACTGAGCCCAGGAGAAACCTGCTTCTCTGGTGTCACTGATTATTGATGAATCCATTAGTCATTGTCAATGATTATTGACGGGCTATTAGCATACAGTAGTCACTATGAATTACTATTGATTAGTCCATCACAGTCCATCACTGTCACTACAGCTTGAGAAGAGTCAGCTCAGTTAACCTGAACAAACTGTTACGTTAGCTAGTGTGCTAATCAGATGTGTTAACAACAAGACAGTGATGGTTAGCTGACCAGATGCTATGGTTAGCTAGCTAACAAGCTGACATTATCTAAACACTAAATCAATCAGATGGATCAGTGATGAAATGATCAGTTCAGTCAGAAACAGACAGAAATTAACCGTCTGTTCAGTTCTGTTGAGACAGAAACACAGTCAGCTGTTCAGAGCTGAGGACCTCTGACCTCTGAGCCTCTGACCTCTAACCCTCTGACCTCTGACCTCTGACCTCTGACCTCTGACCTCTGACCTCTGAGCCTCTGACCTCTGACCTCTGAGCCTCGGACCGTTCTCCAGTTCACATTTTGTTTTCCAGCAGTGTGTGTCTCACCCTGAACAGACGAACTGAAAGTGACACATTGTTTTTGTCCCAACAGACTCAGATCTGGGTCGCGTGCAGCCGGACTGACGACTCGTCAAAACTTCATGTTTTTTATTTCTGCCTCGTTCTCCTTTCCAAACTTCCCCTCCGCTCTGCTCTGCTGAGGTTATATAAGGGAAGCCTCATGTCTCATGTCTGTGTGTTTTAATAGAGAGGCTGACAGGTACGGGCCGCGGCTGTCACAGCCAATCAGACGGCAGCCCGACGTGATGCGCTGACTCTTCACCACGCTGCAAAAAGTGTCCGTCAGTCTGAAGCTGAGGCTGAAAGTCTGTGAGGAATCTGCTTCACCTGCTTCACCTGCTTCACCTGCTTCATCTGCTTCACCCGCTTCACCCGCTTCACCCGCTTCATCTGCTTCATCTGCTTCATCTGCTTCACCTGCTTCATCTGCTTCACCTGCTTCAGCTGCTTCAGCTGCTTCACCTGCTTCACCCGCTTCAGCCGCTTCAGCCGCTTCACCCGCTTCACCCGCTTCAGCTGCTTCAGCTGCTTCAGCCGCTTCACCTGCTTCACCTGCTTCAGCTGCTTCAGCCGCTTCACCTGCTTCACCTGCTTCACCTGCTTCAGCTGCTTCAGCCGCTTCAGCTGCTTCACCTGCTTCACCCGCTTCAGCCGCTTCAGCCGCTTCAGCTGCTTCACCTGCTTCACCCGCTTCAGCTGCTTCAGCTGCTTCAGCCGCTTCACCTGCTTCAGCTGCTTCAGCTGCTTCAGCCGCTTCACCTGCTTCACCTGCTTCACCTGCTTCAGCTGCTTCAGCTGCTTCAGCTGCTTCACCTGCTTCACCCGCTTCAGCCGCTTCAGCCGCTTCACCCGCTTCACCCGCTTCAGCTGCTTCAGCTGCTTCAGCCGCTTCACCTGCTTCACCTGCTTCAGCTGCTTCATCTGCTTCACCTGCTTCACCTGCTTCAGCTGCTTCATCTGCTTCACCTGCTTCACCTGCTTCAGCTGCTTCATCTGCTTCACCTGCTTCATCTGCTTCAGCTGCTTCACCTGCTTCAGCTGCTTCATCTGCTTCATCTGCTTCACCCGCTTCACCCGCTTCAGCTGCTTCAGCTGCTTCAGCCGCTTCACCTGCTTCACCTGCTTCAGCCGCTTCAGCCGCTTCACCCGCTTCACCCGCTTCATCCGCTTCACCCGCTTCACCCGCTTCACCCGCTTCACCCGCTTCAGCTGCTTCAGCTGCACAGTGTCAAAGTGTCAAAGTGTCAAAGTGTCAAAGTGTCAAAGTGTCCATTGAGCCTCAATCTGCTACTGAAGTCTCATTTGTCTGAATACAAATTAAAAATTGAATGTTGGTTGTTTCCACTGCAATCGGTTTGAGAATTTTCTAGAATTAAATAAAATCATGTTGATGCAGAAATCTGCCTGATTTTAAAATCCTGTCACTTGTTTTAGGAAATGGGAACAAACAGGAGACGAAGTGAAATGATCTGAATCCTCTGAAAGTTTCACTTGTTCTAATAAAATCAGTTTTAAGACACAATGAGTTTTATTTTGGAGTCTGGCCTCACCTTCAGTCACATTAATGATCATAATGTTATTATTTATTGACACTGAAGGGAAACTGTCTCTTCTGTTGAGGTCAGAGGTCAGAGGTCAGCTACAGAACATATATTAATAATCAAAACTGACACAACACATAATGTTATTAACATGATGACAAGTAACATGATGATACAAAAAAAATCACCGAGTAGATTTCTTCCCTTTTTTTCAGAAAAGGATTTCTAGATCATGTTTTTGTTTTTGTCGTTTTTAATTCATTGAATTGAGAGTCGATCTGTCATTTCCATGTGTGTTCTTACTTTTCAATTCAACATGTATCAGTAATCAATATCATCATCAGGTAAACAACCAGTGATATGAACAAAATCAATTACATTCTAAAAAATATCTTCCTATAGCTGACATTGTTACATTAACTTAATAATTAATTTGATATTTCAGATTCTGATGTTTCCTGTGACATCACATCATAAAGTTTTATGTCTTAATAAAGGCAGTGAACTTCAGTTTTCTGTCTGGATCTTATGAACACGTATGGAACACGTATGGAACACGTATGTAACATGTATGTAACATGTGAAACAGCAACAATACAAACAAATCACCGGCCTGTTTAAATAAAAGGTCAAGGTCAAGGCAAACTTTATTATCCCACAAGGGGAAATTCATGTGGTCATACACGTCCTGTTTAAAACACAGAGGTACACTGTACATGCACTAACAAACACACACACACACACACACACACACACACACACACACACACACACACACACACACTAAGGCTGAACGATTTTGAAAAAATATCTAATTGCGATTATTTTGACTGATATTGCAATTGTGATATGATTTGTGATATTAGAAGGAATGATCATTTTTACATCATTATTCTCATTTTCATTGGAAAACGTATTAAAATGATTACGGTGTGATTTTTGCGGGGATCTGTACCAAACAAAGATGTTTTCTTCAGTCTGTAGAATATGATGTGTAGGCCAGGACATCTCTGCAGCACCACGATATTTACTTTGAAATGATATTTTGACACATTTCACCTTTAACAAATATTGCGCCTCCTGCGATTTCCAAATTGCAGTCGGCCATATTGCGATTTCAATAAAATGTCGATTCATTGTTCAGCCCTAACACACACAAACACACACACACACACACACACACACATTAACAGAATATCCTGAGCAATGCTAGCAATATAAAATATACAATATACAATCTAAATATACAATATACACAATCAAATACCCAGATCTAGTAATATAGGTGCACATCTATCTCTCATTTAGAAATCTAATTGCTGTGCCTTGTTGTCCTGCTGCAGGACTCTGCTGTCTGACCTGCTGCTGCTTCAGGTGCAGGATGTCCGGCTCACTGAGGATCTGATCAACCTTTTTTTTAAATGAGTTGATCAGCTGAGCTGCAGACAGCTGATCAACTGATCAGTTGATCAGCTGATCAAGTGATCAGCTGATCAGCTGATCCCGCCTGCTGTGTTGATCCTGCTGCAGCTTGGTGCAGTTTGATAAAATCAGACGGTGAAGCAGCAGACTGATATTTTGTGCAGTGCGGCGTTGAGTCTCCCGCGCTGAGGCGGAGCGTCCGACCCCGAGTCTGTTCGGCCGAGCGTCCGGCGCCGGGGGTCGGAGGTCACGGTCCGGCCGGCCGGCTCCTCGCCGCGTCCGCACGCATCACAGCTGCCGCCGGAGGCCTTTTTCCAAATAAGGACGGCCGGTTTGCGGCGGAGCGGCCAGCCGCCATGTTGGAGGAGAACTCACCGCAGCTGCAGCTAACGACTTCAACTGGGAAGCATCTGACAGGAAGACGGATAAAGATGATTAACATGTAGCATTAATATATATTAACATATATCTTCTTTTTAGTCTCTTTTAAAAGACCTAATTTATAAACTTGCCTTTTATTATTTTTTTATTATTATAAATTGGGCTTTTACTTCTCTACTGGTCTTATTTTACCTTTCTTTGACTTTAATGTTTCTACTGTTCTCCTTTTTTATTTCTTTTGGCTGTAAATCACTTCAGAAATTAATTTTAGGACAGTGCCATGTAAATACAATTTGTTATTAGGATTAATATGATAAAAATAAGTGAGTGTTATTTGTGAAATCTTTAACCAAAACACTTTATACCAAGCATATTTTTGAGTGTGTGTGTGTGTGTGTGTGTGTGTGTGTGTGTGTGTGTGTTTCTTCTGAGCAGTGTGTGGCAATGTGTTCAGACAGCTGCCGTTTCCTCGCGGCTACACTATTCGATGCCCACAGCCACACGCACACACACACACACACACGCACACACACACACACACACACACACACACACACACACATATACGTATATATACAGACTTACACACATGCACACTTACATAGTTACATAGACAAACACACACACCGACACATAGAGACAAACACACAGACACACAAAGACACATAACCATGCATGCATTAACACACACACACACACACACACACACACACACACACACACACACACACGTATATCTAAGCTGACAGCGGTTGGCTCTGTGCTCCACCTCAGCGCCACACTGGATCCATGTTACAGGAACAATAACAGCGACAAATAACAATAAAATGTAAAGCGAATGTGTTTGTTGTTGTTTGTGCTGTTGGAGATGAGGAGCGATAAAAGCCTCAATGAAGAGCCGAGCCCCCGGAGGAAGAGGAGGACGGAAAGTAGAAGCGGGACTCTAGTGTGTTTACTGGTCTGTCGGCTCTGAACGCAGCACATTAGCGACGGGTTTTAAAGCGCTATAATTAATCCTTTCCACGCTTATCTGTAATTCATGGGGTTTTGTTGGATTTGGAAGAGAGAGAAGCTTATTCAAATTTTCCACCGTTTGCTGAAAATAAGGTGTGTGTGTGTGTGTGTGTGTGTGTGTGTGTGTGTGTGTAGGGAGGGGGTCTGTCTCTGTGATTAAACTAATTTTTAATGTTTTTAATGTCTTGTCTACTAAATGTCATCAGCCTGGTGTTTCCACTGAACCTGCTGCTTTCAACCTTTAATCCTCCAGGGAAGAAAAACCAGTAAAAAAACGATATAACCAGTATAACCAGTACAGCTCTGTGTAACTAGTAAAACCAGTATAATCCAGTTTAACCCAATATAATCAGTACAGCCAGTCAAATCAATAGAACCAGTATAACGAGTACAACCGGTATGACCAGCATTATCGGTATGACCACTACAACCCAGTTTAACCAGTTTGACCAGTATAACAGAGAGACAGGTAGAGAGAGAGACCTATAATTACCTGTCTGACTGATATTATTTTGATTTTATTCAGATTGTAGAAGCAGAAAGACAAAATACTTTGTGTTCAAAGCCTTTAATCCTAGACCTCATACATATTTAATATTATTTAACTCTTTTTAGAGGTTTTAATCATTAAAATTCATTCCTTCATTTACCATAATCTGATGATTTTAAATTTTAGCTGGCTCCATATTTGTAG
This sequence comes from Centroberyx affinis, assembly GCF_046629955.1. Taxonomy (NCBI): domain Eukaryota; kingdom Metazoa; phylum Chordata; class Actinopteri; order Beryciformes; family Berycidae; genus Centroberyx; species Centroberyx affinis. Next base: position 27,779 of record NW_027280998.1, on the reverse strand, counting down.
AGAATTAAATCTATTTTACATAAATCAGTTCCTTATTAATGAAAATAGAACATAAACCAAAATTAACTGACCGAGGGAAATTCAGTTAACAAAGAAAACATCGACGTCAACATGGAGACTGAGTTTAGTCTGACAGGCCAGAACGTCTGGTCTCACATGACATGAATATATACTGTATATTTTATATTTTATTCATTGATCTGCTGCTCTAAGCTTTAATTTCGAGATCACCAACATTGATAAGGACGTTAACATCCACATTTTAGTCATTTATCTGTTCAGTGCCTTGCTCAAAGACACTTCAGAAGGACACATGGCTGTTCCGGTTTCTCTCTGGTCAGACAGGATGTTTTCCAGTGTGGAGGTTAGGAAACGTCTGGCGGAGTGAACACAGCCAGAAACCAGGGTGGAGCTGGAGAACTTCTCTCTCTCCCCCTTACATATTCCATATGCATGGGGAAGAACCCTAGCCTGGTAAGACCGTCCTGATCATGTGACCTCACATTCTGTTTCGCTCCACGGATCAGTCTGGACTTCTAGCCGCCCACATCGATTTCAGTGGGCGGGACTACTTGCTTTGACAGACAAACTCCTTCAGCCAATCAGCGTAACAAAACTTATTTTCCGCCGAGAAACTCCGCTAGTGCATATTCTTGTTCTTGTTTAATTGTTGTTATTGAGTCTATTTCTGCAATAACTGCACTCATGGCTGTGTTTACTCTGCTAACGTTAACGTTTCCGCTCGTTGCTTCGGGAGACGGCGTCACTGTTTTGCCAGCGGCGGCCTGTATTTCACATCATCAACTACGACGCAGTCCCTGATTGGCCCGGTTACATTGTGATGTGGGCGGCTAGAACTCCAGACTGATCCGTGGAGCGAAACAGAATGTGAGGTCACCTGATCAGGATGGTCTTACCAGGCTAGAAGAACCCCTCCTGGGTCAGGTAATGTGGATACTTCTTTAAGACACACCGACCTGGCCGGCCACGCCTAGGCTGCTAATCTATAAAGCGCCTGTGTTGGTGTGGTATCACTGATCTTTTGATCTCCACCTGGTCAGGTGCATCAGACGTGAAGTCTCAGATAATAGAGAAAAAAAAAACTAGATTGAACAGACAACGGCAAACAATCCACTTACCGTGTGTCTCTTGGCAGCCTCCCTGGACCACCTTTGCCTGTACATTGATAAAATCTTCTGGTGACGCTCGGAGAGTGGTTACCAGAAGCTAGATACTGTGGAGATCGTCTGTTGGGTGTTTTGCACACGACTGCGAAGCTGACGCACCCAGGACTCCTGTGCTGCTGTGCTGACGGGTCGGCTAAGGCAGCAGCAGTATCTCCTGTGTCCCCTGTACATCCACTGAGTTTCCCTGGTGTGCAGCAGCTGCTCCGGTGGGAGGAGTGCAGGGTGTAGAGACCCCACAAGGCGTATTGCTGGCAGCTGTGTAGCTAACATGTGGCTCGAGCCGGCAACGCAGCGGGCCAAGGGCTGCAGTCACCCCGGCTATGTATGGTGGTGAGCGGCCCTCACCTATCACAACAAAGAGAGAAGCAAATATTATATATATAGTGGTACCTGTAAGGGAACTAGAGGTGTGTATTTCCCTGAGTATAGCACTTCTGCATTTCCTTTGCCCTGCCCACCAGGTGTTCCTGTCAGTATGGCGAGCACTGAGGGTCATAATTGTGTGAAATGCTCAATTAAATGCCCATGGAGGATGGGCATGATAAATGTGTTTTGTGCCTGGGCTATAGTCATGCATTGAGGGCTAGGGAAGATCCTGCTTCTGTCACAGAATACAGGGGAACCCAAGAACAGACACTCAGACTGGAGTTTTTAGATTTCAAGCAGTGTATTAGTCAGACAGGTTCAGGGTACAGGTTCAGGCCTCCCAGACAACGCAATTCCTGGGAATGGTATTGGACTCCAGGGCTGCAATGCTGACATTGACTCTGGAGCCTCTCCCATTTCTGGCTGGAGGAGGCTGGAGGCTGTGTCTTTGCCTCATGGGCCTAATGGCGGCAATGGTTCAGGTTGTTCCATTAGTTCTCTTGCACTCAAGTCCTGTACAGAGGTGCTTCCTGGGCTTGGGCCTGGCCCCACAGAAGTCCTTGTTGACCAAAGTGTCAGTCACTCAGAGACTTTGTGTGGCCCTCCGCTGGTGGGAGAGCCCGGGCAATGTTGCGAGGGGAAGGACATTGGGTCCAATGACCTTCTGTCAGCTAATCTCAACAGATGCTTCCCTGGGCAGCTGGGGCACAGTGCACAAGGGCTGAGGTGTGAGCGGATGCTGGACTGGGTCCTGGGCATCCCACCATATAAATGTGCTAGAACTGAGAGCTGTCCTCTTGGAGCGCCAGCATTTCCTTCCGTGCTTGTGGGATCACCATGTACTGACCAGAATGGACAGCACAGTGGCTGCAGCCTATATAAACAGACAGGGGGGCCTCCTGTCCTGTGCAGGCTGCCACACAAATTGTGGACTTGGGCATTCCCATGGTTCCCGTCATTGAGGGTGGTCCATGTGCCATGACCTGCCTACTTTGCCGCAGACTGGTTGTCAAGAGGAGGCTCCACCCCCAGGTGGTCCAGCAGATCTGGCACCACTTCAGACAGGCAGAGGTCCAGGGTGTGACACACTGCCGCCTGTTCTTCTCCCTGGGGAGAGACGATCCTCCTCTCGGGAACGATGCCCTAGCACACCAATGGCCTCCAGGCCTGCTGTATGCCTACCCTCCATTCAGCCTTTTCCCACCTCTTCTTCACAGAGTGCATGTTGAGCATCTGAGGGTGATCTTGGTTGCTCCAAATTTGCCCCACATGGTGTGGTTCTCCAGAATCCCCCTTCTCCTGGACGGGGTGCCGTGGGAAATTCCAGTCTGGAGGGATTTGCTGTCCCAAGGCAGGAGGGACCTTGCTCCTTCCTCCAGGGACTCAGACTCTGGGCCTGGCCCCTGAGAGGACAGGGCATCTAGCCTTGGGACTGCCAGAAACAGTTGTCAGGACCACGCAGGGGGCTCAAGCACTATCGACTAGAGCTGCCTATTCCTTTAGAACAGATGTGTTTGCGTCATGGTGCAACACAAGCCACATCGACCCCTAACGGCATCAGCTCATGAGGTCCTGATGTTTTTGCAGGAGCTGGATGCGGGTAAATCCTCCACTACCCTCAGGGGCATGGTAGCAGCCATCAAAGCTGCACGTGTTTGGGAACCACAAGTCTTGCTCAGAGTCCCATTTGCATCAGCTGCAGGGTTCTATTGCCCTCAGCAAGGTGATTGGGTGGGACAACAGCGGTCACTGTGTGCCCAGTAAGGGCGTTGGAAGACACCTGCACAGACAAACAGACCAGCTTTTTGTCCGTTTCAAACCAGGATGTCTGGGTAGACCGCTGTCCATGCAGAGACTGTCCTGCTGGGTCATAGAAGTAGGCTAATCCAGCAGGCCTACAAGGCAACGGATTGGCCAGTGCCAGCAGGAGTGCGGGGACTCTCTACAAGGGGCATGGCGACCTCATGGGCACTGTGGCGAGGTGCCTCCCTGGCGGATATTGGTGCAGCTGCCACTTAGGCAGTAATCCTGTTCACCCATTGCACTGGAGGCCCAGCCCATCAGGGTCTCAGTCGGGGTCATGTCTGTCTCCCTTGTCAGCCAGCTTAGCATCTTGTGGGCTGGCTTGAGCAGCCACTCCACCTCTCAGCATTGGTCTTAGCGTCTGGCAGGGCCTTCAGCTGTTAGGTGTGTATAAAGTGTACGTTTGTAAATAGTTTGTTTGTTGTGGGCCTATATGGCTTTCTTGTGAGTTGTTCACTGATTTGGGGTCATGCTCTGTGTGGGGACTGCACCGTCTCCTCGCAGTGTGTCTTACAGAATTCCCCGTACATATGGAATATGTAAGGGTGGAGATACGATAGAGAACCATGGTTACGATGTAACCTTCTGATCTGCTACCAAAACATATGATGCAACTCTTCATGTCTCAGGACTGAACTGCTTAACACGCTGTAACTAGAGGAACCAGACGATATGTAAACACACTGATCCAAAACCAGATTCACACTGTTCCAAACACACTGATCCAAAACCAGATTCACACTGTTCTAAACACACTGATCCAAAACCAGATTCACAGTGTTTTAAACACAATGATCCAAAATCAGATTCACAGTGTTTTAAACACAATGATCCAAAACCAGATTCACACTGTTTTAAACACACTGATCCAAACACAATGATCCAAACACACTGATCCAAAACCAGATTCACATTGTTTTAAACACACTGATCCAAAACCAGATTCACACTGTTTTAAACACACTGATCCAAAACCAGATTCACATTGTTTTAAACACACTGATCCAAAACCAGATTCACACTGTTTTAAACACACTGATCCAAAACCAGATTCACACTGTTTTAAACACACTGATCCAAAACCAGATTCACACTGTTTTAAACACACTGATCCAAACACACTGATCCAAAACCAGATTCACACTGTTTTAAACACACTGATCCAAAACCAGATTCACAGTGTTTTAAACACAATGATCCAAAACCAGATTCACACTGTTTTAAACGCACTGATCCAAACACAATGATCCAAACACACTGATCCAAAACCAGATTCACACTGTTTTAAACACACTGATCCAAAACCAGATTCACACTGTTTTAAACACACTGATCCAAACACACTGATCCAAAACCAGATTCACACTGTTTTAAACACAATGATCCAAAACCAGATTCACACTGTTTTAAACACACTGTTCCTAAACCAGATCTATACCATTCTAAACAGAAATGAAAAGGAAATTAAAAGAGAAACCTACAAAAAAACAGATAGTGTTGAAACAAAACCAACATCCGTATCAGTCTACAAATAGACAGATTTATAGACCGTTTATTTCACCAGTTCAATAAAGTCAGTCCTGCTCCTACTACTTGTAAATAAGAATTAGTTGTTTACTGACTTTCCTGGTTAAATAAATAATAAAAGTTGGTTCCTTACAGCAGCAAAGAATAAAGCTGTGGGCCGAAGAACAAAGAGTTAAAGCTACTAAAACATAGGAATTAAAAGGATATAACTAAAACACAATAAAACAAAATAATAAACATACAGTGTCTTCATGATGCTGATAATGACTTTCTACTGCTTATTGTCTCTTGACACATATACAGATGTTCAGATGTCTGCAAATACATGCAGGATGTGTCTTTGTTTGACAAAATAATAAATACTTTCACAAGCCCAATCCTTTCGATTTTATTTGATTTATTTTCAATAATAAACTCCAGGTAATGATTTTCTTTTTCCAGATGAATGCAGAGTGTTGGCGGGCCGGAGCCTCGTGTGTTTTCCCTGCAGACAGCCGTGAGCAGATCAGAGTCTAATCAACATGGATGTAAAGGAATCACCCTCCAAACGCTCAAACTTCTTCCTGCTCCGCGCTACAGAGCCGTGAGTCACTTCACCAAAACCCAGCGAGGATGAAAGCAGTATTAGTGATGGTTAATTCATCTTGACAGTTGGAAATGTTAAATCCTGCAGGGGGCTTAGCGCGCTCTCTGCCTAAGTAGGTTAAATACAACTTGTGTGATCAATCTGCAGACAGTAAATCCACGCAGCCGACCGAACGCCGACTTTCCTGTTGAGGAAACAGACGAGGAAGAAACAGAAGGAAAGTAAAGGACTAGCGGTGATGACCCCCCCCCCCCCCCCCCCCCAAACACACACACACACACACACACACACTTGCCAAATACCACTGGGGAGCCCTGGAGCAAGGCATTAAATGCACAGCTGCTCATTAGCCACCAGCAGCAGACTGTGGTTGTACTGGGAAACTCCCAGTTCCAGTGTGTGAAACTATGAAGCAGGATGTTGACAAAGAGAAAAACTGCTCAGTCGACTTTCCCTGGATTAATGAAGATAAAAATAAAATAAAATAAAATTTAAAAAGCGTGCCTGGAGGTTGCTGGTTTCAAGGTAAATCAGGACTCAAACTGGTTTCTCATTCAGAAATATCTGATTTTTTTCACCACCAGTGAATCTGTTTTGACTGAACCTGAGTTCATCCCTCTATAGATTAACGCCAATAAACTTCTGAATTAAACTTGTACTGCAGCCATTTTGGAAAAAAACAAAATTTATCAATCTACAATCTCTATAATCTGGAGGATCCGGTCTGTTAAAGCGTCTCATTTAGTCAACAAAGAACTGAAGTTTCCTACTACCGTTTAAAAGGCCGATCGTTTGGTTTAAACAGTCCCATCATTTGTGTCGGCCGGTGAAAATCTCATTCTGGAAAAAGACTCTTTGGTTTGCGACCTGCAGCTGGAGCCGAAACACGAGGAACCAGAAGAAGAAAAGCCTGCAGCTGCTGCATGAAATTACAGAGAAACACGGCGGAGAAATTTATGCTGATGCTTCTTTCTGTTCGCGTTGCTGCCGAGGAATCGGAGCGTAACCTGATTAGATGCGATCGGCGACTTCGGAGACGAGGGCAGCTGTGGAGGAGCGTGTGTGTGTGTGTGTGTGTGTGTGTGTGTGTGTGGGGGCGGGGGGGAGGCACGATCACAGAGCCATAAAATAATTGCATATGGAGTCGTGGCCGCGGCTCGACTAAAAATAACATCTCATGTATTCTTTTATCTTCGAACTGAAAGGTCACAGCGAGATTCACAGCGCTTTCATCTCTTTGACGGAGCCGACCCACATTCACGTTTCCACACGTTCCACTCGAATAAACTTCCTCGTTCCTCGATCACCAACATCAGTCGGGAGGTGAAGGGTCAGAGGTCACAGCGCCCTGACAATAAAGACGGATTAAACACAGGAAAGGTGTCAGAGTGTTTTTAATGCGAGCCGGTCGAAAACACGCGGCTCCGATTAGTCAGTCGAGGTTAAAAATGATATTTAGGCGGACGGGGAAACTCCGGGCGGAAACCCAGCAGGGAGCGACCGGCCGGTTATCACCATGGAGACGATTAATTAACCAGATCAGATAAACAAAACGACGATGATACATCAATAAAACTTCATGAGGAAATGCCAAGTAGCATTACATGCAGCGGAGGAGGAGACAAAATAGGACAAAACTAATGCACTGTAAAAAAATATCTGTTAAGTGATTCGATTATATACTGAGAGGAAAAATCTTTTTTTCTTCTGCATTTGTTTTACAAATTTTCTAGAAGCAAATGACCAGATGTTCACTCCATCATCAAGATAATGTCACTTGATTTACATATTTTTTTTAAACAGATGAAAACGAGGAAATATCTCACATCATAACAGATTTTTTAAGCTTGTTTTAAAAAAAAAACCCACGAAAATCTTTTTGCGGTGAGGAGACTCTCCCTGAGGTCAGATGATATTAAACCTCCTGATAAAACAGGCAGACGTGTTTAGACTGTTGGCCTGTATATGCTTTACATCAAAAGGCTGCAGTTTCACACACACACACACACACACACACACACACACACACACACACATACACATACACCAAGTCTGATTGCGTTTTCATTCAACACAATAAAATCTATAACATTTATTTAACAATCTATTACTTACATGCTCTTAAATATAAAGCTCTTATTTACAGTATATCGATGGTTTGGTGCAAAAGGGGCATATGTGACATCTTGAGTGACAAAATGAGTGTTAAATATCAATATAAAGCTGTTCTGAGCTTCATCTGGAAGTTTAAAACAAATCTCAAATGTCCAAAAAGACTCAAACTCCATTCAGTCCGGTGAAACTGCACTAACAGCTTTTTATAGAACGACAGGTTTCAATCTTAATCTCTGTAAAAACATAAATAGTTCCCATGTTATGTTCTGAGTAAAAAGATGCAATCAATTCAAGTTTAGCTTTTTGCTTTGCTGTAAAATAAGGAAAATGTCTCTCTGGCTTTAATGTCTTGTTTAGTTTTATTTATTTAATCTTATTTATTTAGTCTTTTTTATTTAATTTCTAATCCCTGGCTGTCTAGTCTTCTGTTGTCTAAATTCCCTCCTGCATCGATTACAAAGCGACTTCTGTTCCATATAGATTTTATTGTATTTCTGTTTATTTTTAAACGCGTCTCATTCCCTGTTGACAGGTGCAGGATTAAAGTTTTCTGTCACTGTGACGGATTTCTGTCATTTTGTATTTCAGAGCGGCGGGAGACACAGAGAGAGAAGAAGAAGAAAGGTTTTGTGTTTTGAGCCGGTCAGAACACAGAGCTCCACCTCATCATATACTGTATATATATTTATATACTGTATATTTAACTCAAAACACACAGAACTGACACAGAAACATAAACATGTAGAAACATCAGAAAAGAGAAGAAAAATACTGTAAACAAAGCAAATGTAGAACAAAGTCTATTAACCAGACAGAATGCAGATCACAGTTATGAAGAAAACACAATAACTGAAATGTCATTGTGTTTTGTGAAATGTTGTGTTTTGTGAAATGTTGTGTTTTGTGAAATGTTGTGTTTTATGAAATGTTGTGTTTTGTGAAATGTGTGAAATGTTGTGTTTTGTGAAATGTGTTTTGTGAAATGTTGTGTTTTGTGAAATGTGTGAAATGTTGTGTTTTGTGAAATGTGTGAAATGTGTTTTGTGAAATGTTGTGTTTTGTGAAATGTTGTTTTGTGAAATGTGTGAAATGTGTTGTGTGAAATGTCGTGTTTTGTGAAATGTTGTTTTGTGAAATGTCATGTTTTGTGAAATGTGTTTTGTGAAATGTGTGAAATGTTGTGTTTTGTGAAATGTGTGAAATGTGTTTTGTGAAATGTCGTGTTTTGTGAAATGTTGTTTTGTGAAATGTGTGAAATGTTGTTTTGTGAAATGTCATGTTTTGTGAAATGTGTTTTGTGAAATGTTGTTTTGTGAAATGTTGTTTTGTGAAATGTTTTGTGAAATGTGTTTTGTGAAATGTGTTTTGTGAAATGTTGTGTTTTGTGAAATGTTGTGTTTTGTGAAATGTTGTGTTTTGTGAAATGTGTTTTGTGAAATGTCGTGTTTTGTGAAATGTAGTGTTTTGTAAAATGTTGTGTTTTGTGAAATGTGTTTTGTGAAATGTTGTGTTTTGTAAAATGTGTTTTGTGAAATGTCGTGTTTTGTAAAATGTGTTTTGTGAAATGTCGTGTTTTGTGAAATGTGTTTTGTGAAATGTCGTGTTTTGTAAAATGTTGTGTTTTGTAAAATGTTGTGTTTTGTGAAATGTGTTTTGTGAAATGTCGTGTTTTGTGAAATGTGTTTTGTGAAATGTTGTGTTTTGTGAAATGTGTTTTGTGAAATGTTGTGTTTTGTGAAATGTTGTGTTTTGTGAAATGTGTTTTGTGAAATGTTGTGTTTTGTGAAATGTTGTGTTTTGTGAAATGTGTTTTGTGAAATGTGTTTTGTGAAATGTTGTGTTTTGTGAAATGTTGTGTTTTGTGAAATGTGTTTTGTGAAATGTGTTTTGTGAAATGTGTTTTGTGAAATGTGTTTTGTGAAATGTGTTTTGTGAAATGTTGTGTTTTGTGAAATGTTGTGTTTTGTGAAATGTGTTTTGTGAAATGTTGTTGTGTGAAATGTTGTTTTGTGAAATGTTGTTTTGTGAAATGTTTTGTGAAATGTTGTTTTGTGAAATGTGTTTTGTGAAATGTTGTGTTTTGTGAAATGTTGTTTTGTGAAATGTTGTTTTGTGAAATGTTTTGTGAAATGTTGTTTTGTGAAATGTGTTTTGTGAAATGTGTTTTGTGAAATGTTTTGTGAAATGTTGTTTTGTGAAATGTGTTTTGTGAAATGTTGTGTTTTGTGAAATGTTGTTTTGTGAAATGTTGTTTTGTGAAATGTTTTGTGAAATGTTGTTTTGTGAAATGTGTTTTGTGAAATGTGTTTTGTGAAATGTTTTGTGAAATGTTGTTTTGTGAAATGTGTTTTGTGAAATGTTGTGTTTTGTGAAATGTTGTGTTTTGTGAAATGTCGTGTTTTGTGAAATGTGTTTTGTGAAATGTTGTGTTTTGTGAAATGTTGTGTTTTGTGAAATGTCGTGTTTTGTGAAATGTTGTTGTGTGAAATGTTGTGTTTTGTGAAATGTTGTTGTGTTTTGTGAAATGTCGTTGTGTTTTGTGAAATGTCGTTGTGTTTTGTGAAATGTTGTTGTGTTTTGCCCCTCAGGGCCACCGTAGTAATCACCATCCACAGCGATCAGGACGAGCAGCACAAATGCGTTGGACCAGTCGTGTTTGGACGCCAGTGAAGGCTCGCAAAGCCAGGAGCAACACTTGTAAAGAGACCTAGTCCACCATTTTGGTTGTTGTGCTTGAAGTTGGCGCTAGTGTTGCTGGGAAAGCGGAGACGTATACAGAGTGACGTGATGACGCGGCTCTCTGGCCAGCTCTAGCCCGTGGAAAAGCAAACCGGTTCTTAGAAGATTCGCAAGTTGAACCAACTGCGACCCGGGACCAGCACCAGGTTGCAGTTGGTGGAAAGGGGGAATGAGTGCCGGCTGACTCCAGGGCTGAGACCGGAATGGATCACTATTCCCTCATCTGTGTTTCCCTATATAGTGCTGCTCTATTAGTGCACTAATCAGCGGTGAATCTCACATGATTGATGAGTGAATTTGGACACATAAACAAATGTTTCAGCTCACATTTGACAAGTTACCAATATTCCTTCAAAGACATATATGTGTCACTAGCTGACATTAAACAGAAAAAAATATTCACCTTCGTTCCCGTCTCGGTGTTTTCCGACCTTATGTCTGAATAAATATTCTCTGTGTCGGAGTTTATTTTCACACAGCAGCTCTTCACTGATCCAGCTGTGAGGTTTCCTTCAGGTTTTGGATTCTCACTAGCTGACATTAACAAAAAACACCTGACAATAAGCTCTGAACCGTATAACCTGCAGCTAGAGATAAATACCTTCCTGAACAACAGACCGCAATGTTCATGTTAGCGTTAACCAGCTCAAATTAGCATAACAAAACCTGCATTTATAATTAGTTATGAATTGGCAGTTAAAAGAAAACATCTTTAGAATAGCTTGACAACTTTTTGGTACCAAAAAAAGTTTATTTACTTGCATTAGTAAACGAGGTTTGGTGAAGAAGAGGATGATGTCATCATTATAAAACCACAGAAGGGTTACAGCTTGGTTGCTTAGTAACGGCCAGGTGACGACAGACTCGCAATGCATTCTGGTACTTTCACCGTTTTAGTGACCGGGCTTGTTCACTACATATTACAGTGCATTGTGGGAAATATGTAGCGCCCTAAAAATCATTCCACAATATCATTTTGCAATTCGGACACTAAAGAAAAAAGTCTGATGTTCGTATCAGAGCCCTGAGACACAGACAGAGAAGTCCAGGTCAGCTGGACAGACAGCAGGTTTCTCCTCTTTCTCTTCTTCTCCTCAGTCTGGTCTCTGCACTGATGTGTTCACCTCATCTCAGCCTCAGTTTCCTGTATGTATTCATGTAGGATTCTGTATGTGTGAGCATGTATGATATGAGTGTCATGTATTGTCTTATGTTTGTATGTATACAGTATGTGTGTATTAACTTTTCTTCTATATACACTTTTGATCTTAGTATTTCTGTCTTTATTATGTGGCGTGTGTTGAGACGAGTGATAATGCACTTTAAATAAATCTGACTTTGATGGCTGTATAGATGTATTGATGTATTGTCTGCCTCGGCCTCAGTCTGATCGCTGTATTGATCAGGATGCTTGCAGCTCGTCTCCTGGTGGGAAAACAGAAAATAAACTTACAGAAAACTTCTCCCATGTGTTTTAATGGCAGAGGTGTGTTTTAGGTCAGCTGACGACTGAGAAGGACAATGAATCGATCAATAACCCTGACAGCGGTTTATTGAAATCAAATCACAGCTAAGCTCTGTTGTCTTTATCTTTTTGTTCAGTTGTTCCACTCTGTGTTCAGTTCAGACATAAATGATTTCTGGCTTTTTTTTTTTTACTGCCTGTTTCTCTGCTGACTCCTCACATAACAACAACAGAATATCAGAGTAAAATACTCAGTAATTCAGATGTGCATTCAGAATGGAATCAAGGTGTCAGATTACATGAATAAACACCAAAATAAAGGTTATTTATCAAAATTTTCCCCATGGGAGCCTGACCATGACCTCTGACCTGTTGTCCCACATGGTGACAGAAAAGGTGCAGAGAGTCCATGTGGAAAAGGATCTTCCTGTAAAACTCATTCTCTGTAAAACGGTTACAGCTAAAAATCTAATAATAATCTGATAATCACATCTGTTTCACATAAAAGCTGAGGTTAATTTACCCGCAAAAACGGTTTCAGTCACAAGATTAGTCATGTCTGCAATTTCCAGTCCGACTTCTAAAACACATTTAACTCTTCTATTATTAACACATTTAACTATTTAACTATCCAGAGTGTTTTCTTATCAACTCACGTTTTATTGTTGTCTCATTTTGTCCGTGACCAGCTGGTTCCTCGTCGTCGTCGTCAGGTCAGAAATGTTTTTCCTGTGATGTTTATTTTCTCTGCAGTTTTGACTCAGTTTGTTCTTCCATAAATTAATGCAAATAAACGTCTGAATTAAACCTGACAAATCCCAAACAAATGACTGACTGACACAGGTGGTGTGTGTGTGTGTGTGTGTGTGTGTGTGTGTGTGTGTGCATGTGTGTGTGCATGTGTGTCAGTCATTGACATACATCCCGTCTTGATTTGCCACACTGTCTGTACCTCCAGATTACATTAGGCAGTAGGCTTAGGGTGACAACTATAAACACACACACACACACACACATGAATAATTCATTATTTTTGTTCACATTAATTTACATTAATCCAGCAATAAAGATAAACAAACAGACAGATAAAACTCTACCAGCTAATACCAAATTGATCCTGTCTTCTGAAATTACCTGAGTTAGGCAGGTTGCCTTGCTCATAGGCACTCTGACCAGACACATGTGGTGGAGTTGAAAGTTGGAAGTGACTGGTGAGTTAGTCTAGTTGGCTGGCAAAACAGTGAAAGTGGCCAATAAGTTAGTGGTTGGCTGGTAAAACAGGGAAAGTGGCCGGTAAGTTAGTGGTTGGCTGGTAAAACAGGGAAAGTGGCCGGTAAGTTAGTGGTTGGCTGGTAAAACAGGGAAAGTGGCCGGTAAGTTTGTTAGTTGGCTGGTAAAACAGGGAAAGTGGCCGGTGAGTTAGTCTAGTTGGCTGGTAAAACAGGGAAAGTGGCCGGTGAGTCAGTTATTTGGCTGGTAAAACAGTGAAAGTGGCCGGTAAGTTAGTGGTTGGCTGGTAAAACAGTGAAAGTGGCCGGTGAGTTAGTCTAGTTGGCTGGTAAAACAGGGAAAGTGGCCGGTGAGTTAGTGGTTGGCTGGTAAAACAGGGAAAGTGGCCGGTAAGTTAGTGGTTGGCTGGTAAAACAGGGAAAGTGGCCGGTGAGTTAGTCTAGTTGGCTGGTAAAACAGGGAAAGTGGCCGGTGAGTTAGTCTAGTTGGCTGGTAAAACAGGGAAAGTGGCCGGTGAGTCAGTTATTTGGCTGGTAAAACAGTGAAAGTGGCCGGTAAGTTAGTGGTTGGCTGGTAAAACAGGGAAAGTGGCCGGTGAGTTAGTGGTTGGCTGGTAAAACAGGGAAAGTGGCCGGTGAGTTAGTGGTTGGCTGGTAAAACAGGGAAAGTGGCCAGTAAGTTAGTGGTTGGCTGGTAAAACAGGGAAAGTGGCCGGTGAGTTAGTCTAGTTGGCTGGTAAAACAGTGAAAGTGGCCGGTAAGTTAGTGGTTGGCTGGTGAAACAGGGAAAGTGGCCGGTGAGTTAGTGGTTGGCTGGTAAAACAGGGAAAGTGGCCGGTGAGTTAGTGGTTGGCTGGTGAAACAGGGAAAGTGGCCGGTAAGTTAGTGGTTGGCTGGTAAAACAGTGAAAGTGGCCGGTGAGTTAGTCTAGTTGGCTGGTAAAACAGTGAAAGTGGCCGGTGAGTTAGTTAGTTGGCTGGTAAAACAGGGAAAGTGGCCGGTGAGTTAGTTAGTTGGCTGGTAAAACAGGGAAAGTGGCCGGTGAGTTAGTTAGTTGGCTGGTAAAACAGTGAAAGTGGCCGGTGAGTTAGTTAGTTGGCTGGTAAAACAGGGAAAGTGGCCGGTGAGTTAGTTAGTTGGCTGGTAAAACAGTGAAAGTGGCCGGTGAGTTAGTTAGTTGGCTGGTAAAACAGTGAAAGTGGCCGCTAAGTTAGTTTAGTTGGCTGGTAAAACAGGGAAAGTGGTCGGTGAGTTAGTGGTTGGCTGGTAAAACAGTGAAAGTGGCCGGTAAGTTAGTTTAGTTGGCTGGTAAAACAGGGAAAGTGGCCGGTGAGTTAGTGTTTGGCCTGTAAAACAGTGAAAGTGGCCGGTAAGTTAGTTTAGTTGGCTGGTAAAACAGGGAAAGTGGCCGGTGAGTTAGTTAGTTGGCTGGTAAAACAGTGAAAGTGGCCGGTGAGTTAGTTAGTTGGCTGGTAAAACAGTGAAAGTGGCCGGTGAGTTAGTTAGTTGGCTGGTAAAACAGGGAAAGTGGCCGGTGAGTTAGTTAGTTGGCTGGTAAAACAGTGAAAGTGGCCGGTGAGTTAGTTAGTTGGCTGGTAAAACAGTAAAAGTGGCCGGTGAGTTAGTTAGTTGGCTGGTAAAACAGAGTGTCCGGTGTGTTGTGTCATTCTCAGTCTCTGGTGTTAAATCAGTTTCCCTGCTGGAAAACAAAGCAGGTTTTCTTGGTTGCAGACAGACTGAGAGCCAACTGCTGCTTTCTCATGACATCAGGGGGAATTAAACCGTCAGACGTGACTCAAACCAACAACACCCGCCTCTAATACGCTAGTGGTGACAAACACACACACTTAGACACACATAAACACACACATATGTACATATACACACACACATACACAATCACACACACACCTATCTACACGACATTTTTACATTTCAATCATTCAGCTGACTCTGTCTCTGACTGTGTGGAGCAGTAAAATAGACTTTCTTTCTCTCTCTCTCTCTCTCTCTCTCTCTCTCTCTCTCTCTCTCTCTTTCACACACACACACACACACACACACACACACACACACACACACATATACAGACACACATGGGCACAAACACATACTCACACATACAAACGCAAACACATGCTTAACCCGTGTAAGGCAAAATACAAAAACAAAATACACTTACAACAATGACAACACCAAAACACAGCAATAATAATAACAAATTAGAAATGATATTAACAATAAGTTGAAGACAGAATAATATATTAATACATAATTTATAAGTTAAATAAAACATTCATATATGTAGGAAAATACCAGTAACTTCAACTCAAACATTTATTAGTGAAAAACAAAATGAAATTCATAGGAAAACATACAAATATACATACACACACATACACACACACACACACACACACACACACACAGGAGGTTAAACGGTGTTGTTATGGTGACAGTGTGTCACGATGACGCCCTGTAACCCCCGGGGAGTGATGTCACATCCTCCCCACCCAGCGGGTGTCATCATGACGCCGACAGAAACAAAAACCAGCAGACGGAGAATTACAGGTTTCCTCTGCTGCACACTTCACTTCTGTTTCATCAGTACTGTTAGAATCAGTTTAGTATTTATTACTTATTATTATTTCACCTCCTAACTGATACTGCAGGTTTGTTCATAGGAAATAAAAATGAACCATCTCTAAAAACTGGACTGATAAAGACCCAAATTAACTAAGTTCCAGCTTTATCCTTTTATTTTTTCTTCTTTACAGTAAATCATTTTAGGCTTCATACTGTATATCTGATACTGCAGCTGTGTTGATGGAAAATAAAACCGAACATTTCCAAACATTAACTGACCTTCATCATTTAGAAATCTTCTCAACATGCACAAAACGCCACTGAGCTTTGTGTTGAAGGTTCAGAGTTTTAAGGTTTTTGACCTTCTCTTTAACTTTACTTTATTTTCAAATGTTGAATGTAAGTACCTCTTCCCTCCTCTGCCCCTCTGCTGCAGCTTCAGAAGAAAGTCTGCATCTAATTTTACCTGCTGAGACTTATAATCTCATGTATTTGTCAAACAAGTGAAGAAATCATCAGAGATAATTCCACCTGCTGTCAATGGGTTTTGACTTTTTTATTTTGAACTAAAATAGGACACTCCACCAAGAAGTCATCACTTCATTTAAGGAAAACAATCTTGAAGTAAGTTTTGTGTGACTGCTCTGTGCTCGTTTGTGCGTCCTGTGGCTGACGGGTCACAGGTTCGATGCCGGCGTGTCGCCGACCGGCTGACTGTAATGTGGACAGGAGGTTCCTGCTCTATCTGCTGCAGCTCTACGCTCTGAAACCGCAGATCTTTAAATCTGGACGCACATCTGCACATTTTCACAGGTTTAACATTTGCTGAGGACTGAGATCACTGAGGGCGGCGTGTTGATGACATCATCAGGAGGTGACGACACGCCGGAGGAATGAAAACGTGTCGACGAGTGGAAACAGAAACAAGCCTCGGCCCATGTGACCGCTAACGAGGCCGGGACGGTTTTTAGAGCGGCGCGCTGATGACATCATCAACCGGTGACAGCGTGCTGGTAGAATGTAAACACTGTTTCAGTGTGAAACAAACCAGCAGAGGACAGATTACTCCCATTTTAACAGCTTTCTGCTGAGGACAAGCCAGGGAACGACCTCTGACCTCTGACCTCTGACCCCTGACCTCTGACCCCTGACCAGTACAGCCATAGTCTTCTACTGTTCCTTTTTTCTCTCTCTGTTTTATCTCAACATCAGTAAATCATCACCACAGTCATTTTGAGAGCTGAGACAAACAAAAGAGAATGGTCACTCCATATTAAAGGTCATTGTTACATCATTAGATGAAACAACATGAAATTAATGAATTATGACAAAAAACAGGTTTCTCCACCACAAACTGAATTATGTTCCCCGCACCGACTTGACCCACATCCCAAAGGTTGGCTAACGGTTAAATGTAGGCAAGTACAATAATATAAGAGAAGTGTTTGTTAAAAATTAAAACGTGATTTAAGGTTGAAATGTCTTTTGAAAACTCTGGGAATCGAACCGGTTACCGACATTGAAGGCAAACGTATTCGCCCATCCACCGCCCGACAGACCAGAACAGACCAGACCAGAACAGAACAGAACAGAACAGACCAGACCAGAACAGATCAGATCAGAACAGACCAGACCAGACCAGACCAGACCAGACCAGAAGAGAAGAGAAGAGAAGAGAAGAGAAGAGAAGAGAAGAGGAGAGGAGAGGAGAGGAGAGAACAGAACAGAACAGAACAGAACAGAACAGAACAGAACAGAACAGAACAGAACAGACCAGACCAGAACAGAACAGAACAGAACAGACCAGAACAGACCAGAACAGACCAGACCAGAACAGAACAGAAGAGACCAGAACAGAACAGAACAGAACAGACCAGAACAGACCAGAACAGACCAGAACAGAACAGAACAGACCAGAACAGAAGAGACCAGACCAGACCAGACCAGACCAGACCAGAACAGAACAGAACAGAAGGTCACTTTCCTCACCTGGGAGAGCGTGTGCAGACAGACACTCCAACAACACAGAGATCAGAATGAGCGTTTACATGAGAACATTTTATCCAGAAAAAGGATTATGAAAGGAAAGGAAAGGAAGGAAAGGGAAGGGAAGGAAAGGAAAGGAAAGGAAAGGAAAGGAAAGGAAAGGAAAGGAAAGGAAGGAAGTCACGTCAGTAGACTCCTATGTAATGGAACCTAGTTTACTGCTCCAGCAAGTAGGCGGAGCCTTAGTACCGACCTGCAACAGACGATTTCTAGTCCCTGTTGAGTCAGCAGCCAACTGGAGCTAATGCTTTCTAGAGATCGCGGGATTTCCCAAACTGAATAAATACCACACATATAAACACAAAACTGCCTCGCTAGCTCGATCTTGTTGTAACTAAGATATCTGCTGAAAAAAATAATTTTTCCATGGACAGATTTAGCTGCTACGTCCTCGAACTTCACATGTATTTTTAAGCTAGTAGCGCCGTGTCACCGACTCACCGGACAGCTGATGGAGGATGCAGAGCGTCTGGAACATCAAGGCTGAACAGAGTTATATTTAAATATATTGTATGATAATATATGGAGTAATATTTAGAGATGAGCACGGCTAGGTGTGCTGTCATGCTGATTTGATCACGTTCTAAATGTCTAGTTGACCAATCAGATTTCTTGGTCGGAACTACCTGTTGTATAATGAATGTTATTTTGTATCTTTTGTACATATACAATATGTGTATGTTTATGTGTATGGACATGAGTATGTACAGATTGATGCTTTTAGTTAAAAATAGTTTACATTTGTGTGAAGGTATTATTAATAATTAACTGATATAGTATGATTGATTGATTGAAATTCTTTACTGATCATTAAAATACAAGTGGCCCCTCTAGCCAGGGATGCCCCAGATACAGAAACCACCAAAAGGATAAAACACAATAAAGCCCAGTATATATATATATATATATATATATATATATATATATACTGTATAGTATAATAATTAGTAACTGTATGTGCAGCAGTGTAAAGTAACGATGGAGCTGATCGTCTGATCTGGTGTTCAGGTTCATCTTGTCTTACATGTTGTTGTTTTGCTGTTTTGTTGTTTTGTTGTTGTTGCTTTGGCAATACAAACACATGATGTCATGCCAATAAAGCTCATTGAATTGAATTGAAAAAAATGGATTATGAAAGGATCATACTGCTGCGTTCAAACAGAATGAAACTTCATTGAGAACAGGCGGTTTAATCTGATCCGGCCTCTGCTCTGATTAGAGGATTACTAACAGCTCAGAGAAACATCATGAGACTCACAGAGTGTCACATTCTCACATTTCTGACATTTAAATTCACATTCTGGTGGGTCTCAGGTACATCACACACACACACACACACACACACACACACACACACACACAAACAGCATTTTCTCATCGTTCAGGTTCACCACACCAACCATGAAAGCACACACACACTCACACTGTAAACACACATAACACTCAAACACACACACATACACACACACACACACACACACACACACATACACACACACACACACACACACACACACACACACACACACAGAGTTACCAAACAGTACTTGACGGTACACGATGACTCAGCTTTTCTGTGGGCGGAGCATCTGAGTCACCCTGAAACAACCACAGTGCCAATAATACACCTCCCTCCCTCCCTCCCTCCCTCCCTCCCTCCCTCCTGCACCGCTCCGCCGCTCCACACCTCCACCCTCCATCCCTCCATCTCTAGTCCTACATCCTGATAGTCATCAGGTTTAGGAAAATACGCACTATAGCGTTGGTTATCGTAAAAATTAAAAAAACATTTCATTTTCCTTCCTTTTGTTTCCTTTCCACTGCAGATCGATCAGTTTGTCTGGTTTTCTTTTTCCCAGAGCAAAACCTCCACTGGAAATCCTTCATTACATAAACCAAGATCTAAATCTTCACCTCCAGACAGTTTTATTATTTTACCATCCTCATCATCCTCTCTGTAATGAGACTAACCCGCTCCACACTGTGGAGTTAAAGCGGTGCGAGGCGACTTCGCACTCCGTCGCCCCCTAATGGCAGCAAGAGGTAAATGACTGAATTTTGAAGACCTCATTACCCAGAGATCTTGTAAAGTCATTCATTCATTCATTCGTTCATTCGTTCATTCATTCGTTCACCCATTTTCTTCCTGTTCTTCCCCGCTTATTCCTGTTCAGGGTCACAGGGGTCTGGAGTGTATCCCAGCATGCATTGGGCAGATAAACAAACAGATACAAACACAGATAAACAGACAAACACAAAACAAACACACTCCCATTCAAACCCATGGACAAGTCAGAGTCTCCGGCAGCCGACTGAAACAGAGGAAATAGAAACAGGAGTGGAACCCAGGAGTGGAACCCAGGAGTGGAACCCGGACGCGGATCAGACCGGGTTCCAGAAACCTGGTGAAATGAGCACGATGTCTTGAAATGTCAGTAAGATGACAACAAGTTTTCACTTACTGAACCGTGAGCCAAACCTGAAGCTAACCTGACGCTAACCTGAAGCTAACCTGACGCTAACCTGACGCTAACCTGAAGCTAACCTGACGCTAACCTGAAGCTAACCTGATGCTAACCTGAAGCTAACCTGATGCTAACCTGAAGCTAACCTGATGCTAACCTGAAGCTAACCTGATGCTAACCTGAAGCTAACCTGATGCTAACCTGACACTAACCTGACGCTAACATGAAGCTAACCTGACGCTAACCTGAAGCTAACCTGACGCTAACCTGAAGCTAACCTGACGCTAACCTGACGCTAACCTGACGCTAACTGTTTCAGCTGCTGAACTGAAGCGTTAGCTAACCTTTTCATGTATCCAACAGGTGGAAATGTCCAGAACAATTCCTGCTGTTGGACCAGAATCCTTTACTGGAGGAATCTGATCTGAACTGGAGTCATTGGGTGCATCCCAAGTCTCTTATTTGATATTTCCTCGCTCCTCGATCCTCGCTTGAACCGGAAGTCGTTCTGGTCCGTCATTTTGAAGGTCGTCCCAAAGCTCTTATTTCTGCTCCGAGGAGCGAGGAGCGAGGAGGGAGGAGGGAGGAGGGAGGAGGGAGGAGGGATCTCTGAGGAGCTGAGCGAGGAGACACGAGAGCAGCCT
The DNA here is from genome assembly GCF_046629955.1 of Centroberyx affinis. Classification (NCBI taxonomy): domain Eukaryota; kingdom Metazoa; phylum Chordata; class Actinopteri; order Beryciformes; family Berycidae; genus Centroberyx; species Centroberyx affinis. The sequence goes on along the minus strand of NW_027280998.1, from coordinate 7,021 downwards.
TCCCGGAAGACTTTCAGCTGAACGCCATGACGTCAATTCTCCGCCCCTACATCTGGCAAATTTGAACGAGATGGCAGAGAAACAGTACGAGTGTAAATGCCCGTTATTTTATGCTTTTTCATATATAATGTTAATGTAAGAACATGGGAACCTAAATTACGTTTATTTCATCCACAACCCGTTTTGTCTGCAGAAACGGACGTCGCTTCACATGACGCTTCAGAGGAAAGGACGTCTCATTTCTCTAAAAACATATTTCCTTGTTTCCTCTCTCCTCGCATGGTTTCCTTGTTTCCTCTCTCCTCGCATGGTTTCCTTGCGTCTCTCCATGCGTCCTCGGTGGGAGGGACTAAGACGCAAGGAAAAGACGCAAGTGAGGGAAACGTGGATGCAATTTAAGAGACTTGGGATGCACCCATTGCTGTCTTCTTCTTCTTCTTCTTCTTCTTCTTCTTCTTCTTCTTCCTCTTCTTCCTCTTCTTCTTCTTGCTGTCTGGACAGATTTCATTTCGGTCATGTCAGCAGCACATAATGGTGAGTCTGGATGTTTGTCCATCGCTCTCGGTGTGTTCTCTGTCTCCAAACACAGATGAGCTTGAAAAACAGAAAGCCATTCACACACAGCGTAAGAGTGTATTAAAGATAAATAAGTATTCACATGAAAAATAAAGTTTTTGTCACAGGCATGTTAGGTTAATGCATTTAAGTAGAACGGTGGAGGAACCTGTCTGTCTGTCTGTCTATTCAGTGTTTCCATGGCAACAACAAACCCAAACAAAGACAAAGCTAAAAACTTTCACTGTGTGTGTGTGTGTGTGTGTGTGTGCATGTGTATGCGTGTGTGTGTGTGTGTGTGTGTAATTATGTAACTGGGAGTAATTCTTTGAGTCAGCCTGCTGTGAAGAACAACATCAATAACGGAAGAAGAAAGAACAGAGAGAAGAAAAGGAGAAACGAACCAACAGAAGGTCACAGGTTTGATCCCCATGCAGCCTCCGAACCACAGAAGAAGATTCAACTCCTAGATCACCAACGTTGCAACCAATAATAAGGAGGTCAGGGGTCAGAGGTCACAGCACCCTGACAAGAGAGTCTTTACAGTTTTATCTCCATGATGGAGGAACAGTGTGAACTGTGTGTTAGTGAATAAAGTGTAAATGTGTGTGAAGCAGCTGTCAGCAGAGAGCAGCTGAGTCAGCTTGTTGTGGTGTGGCTGTAGATCCATTCAGTAACGTTCTCAGTAAAAGTGAATAGTGTGATAAGGTGGATTTGTTTCCAAATGTAGGTTACTGTGACACAGTAAACTGTCTTGTCTTTAGCCCTAGTCTCTACTCCAAAACATGAAGAGTTGTAGCTTGAGAAGAGTCAGCTCAGTTAACCTGAACAAACTGTTAGCTAGCTAACTAGCCAGCAAACACACTGATGTTACAGTTTTTCTTGATTGCTAAAACACATTTCTTGAAATTATGCTCCATTTCCCAAAACTCTAAACACAAATGCATAACTGCACACTCATCTTCACAAACTTCAAACTTCCATGTCAAAACCAAACTCTCCACTCAAAACCATGTGATCTCACATCTAAACCAAACTTTGCCTTCAGACATCACACAGAAGCCATCAGATACACACACACTACAAAGCAGCCATGACACACTGCTGAGATCAATTCAAAACACTGCTGTAAAAACCTGTTACTGCAATGAATAATGGAGCTTATGGTTTTCCCCCAGAACAACCTCTTTACATGATGAACACAATATAAACACACAACACATGGATACATTTTCAACATTTTTAATTCCTCAATGTACTGTAGTAAAATAAACTGAAATTGAGTGAAAAAGTAAATGTGCTGTAAAAATATGCAACTGATAAAGAACGTAGAATACAGTAAAATAATTTCCATGTATTTACCAATATAAACCAATTTTTAAAAAAGATAAAGAAAGAAATCACATTTATTCTGCCTCAGCATCCAGATTTGAGATTCTCATCAGAAACTATTTGTCTCCTTGCCCTTCCTCTTCCTCTTCCTCTTCCTCTTCCTCTTCCACCTCCTCTCCTGTGTCCTCTTCCTCTACCTTCAGGTCTTTGTGGATCCATTGTTCCAAAACAAGTGAACTGACCCATGGCCCTTTTATCTATCTATCTATCTATCTATCTATCTATCTATCTATCTATCTATCTATCTATGATTGGTGTGTGAACAGTGTTGACTCTTAGTGTTTGCACCTGGGGAATTGTGTGTTCATTTGGGTTTGAGCTGTGATGACTTGAGTTAATGATATTGAATGCCAGAGCTTTCTAAATGAGCACATGGTGCAGCCAGTGAGATATGAAGGGATTTGTGTGTAGAGTTTTCCACAAAAAGTTCAGCAAATGTGAATCATGTGTGAAAACAGGGAATAGTGTTTATAGTTTTGGCAAATGGGTTTGTCTTTTGGTAGATGGCGTCATGGTTTGGGATGTTTAGTTAGTCGGCCCAGTTATAGTGTGGAAGCCATCGAGAAAAACTAATACTATCACTACTGCTACTGTCACCATTACCACATTCATGTTGGTGGTTTTCTTCACCACATCAGTGCCAGCAGGGGGCAGCAGACTGCAGCAGAAACACATCAGACTCAGCAGATTCAGTCCCAGAAGACTGTAGTTGTTGTTGGTTTAGTGTGGAACTGTAGTGTAGAACTGAGATAATAGTGTAGAGAGTGAAACCTGTTACACTAGTTACTCTTACACATACTTTACTTGGGATACATTCCAGTTAATTACATCAGTGATTCTCAACCTTTTTCATATCAAGGACCTAATCTAGTCCACATCAGAGCCACAGACCCCCATCTGATGAGATTTTGTCTCTCGGACCCAAATCTGAGAATATTTTTATTGTCAGATGATTTTGTCCAGAACTCCATGACTGTCTGTGTTGCAGGTAGAGAGAGAACAGAGAAACTGATCAGAACATCATCCTGCTGCTTTCTCTAACTGTGTTCACTTCCGGTAAATGAAATAAAGTTTAACAATTCATCAGTTTGCTGGGGACCCCCTGGAACCCCCTGAAGGACCCCTGGTGGTCCCCGGACCCCATGTTGAGAACCACTAAATTACATTATCGTGACAGTAAATATCCCTCATTTTGCTGGGACCAGCTGGAAACCCATCAGGAACCCCAGGAGGTCCCCAAACCCCAGTTTGAGAGCCACTGCACCAAACCTTTTTGAAGCACAATCCAAATTATTTATTGTTTATTATATATATATATGTGTATAATTAACATGTTATATGACAGCACATAACTGCAAAAATGTATCTACCTCACATGGTGTTTGTATTGGTTACTGGAGCATTACTGTATAAAACAGAATAATGGATATTATACATGACATCATCACAGTTTACTTCTTCTCTGTTTCAGTCAGCTTGCAGCAGGTGAAGTGCAGTGATGAGAAGACAAAACACGCAAATCTAGAAACATCTCTAATTGGTTCCCTGGTTACCGTTACAGTTACAGTTGCCATAGCAACCAATTCCAGTTTTCAGAATAGAGAGATAGCTGTGCGTTATAGAAATTATCAATACAATTGGAAAGCATCTTTGACCAATCAGATTGCTTGTCTGAAACTGCCTGTTGTATGATAAAGTTTAACTCACTATGTGCAAAACAGCTGATATTGATTATTTTAATGTGTTTAAGAAAATGATCTAGCATGAAGCAGCAGTTATTTCAAACTTCAGCTCAATTTATTAAACGTTTCATTGTCAGCATTTCAGCATTCAAATACAATTATACCAAGCAAAATAAAGTACTGAATTAATAAAGTGGACATAAATAAACATGCAAAAGCAGAACCGAGTGAACCATATCAATAGAAAAAACATCAGATATATAAATATGTCTTATCCACAGTAAGTCAGGGCCGCTGCCTGTAAACCAGCTGCAGCTCTGCAGTGAAAACCACATGAGACGAGACCAGATGTGATGAGACACGATCAGCAAACTCAGCTCGGCGTCCGGCGACTCGTCAGAGAGCCTGAAACAACAGAAACAGCTTCAGGAACCTGGTTCAGGTCTAGTTGATTTGCATTTCCATAAGAAAGATAAAAACACAAGAAGCAGGGAGGGAAAAAGAAACGGTGAGAAATAAGTTTCAGCCCGATGAGCCTCGTCTTCCTCAGGTCAAGACAGGAAATAGATTTTTTACGCCCGCAGTGATTTGAGCCCGAGAAAGGAGAGAGAGAAAATATAAACAGCTTTACCGCTGATGTTTTAGATCGCTGAAACATTTTCTGATATCAAACTCATCTGCTGGAAATATCTGGAGGTCTACGTTTGGCCGGTTACCCACGAGAAGAAAAATACACCAAACTACTGACTGGACCAGGAGTGCAGTCCATCACCAACAGCTGTTTTGAGTTTAGGGAAGTTTTCCTTCAGCTAAAGTTGTTTTAGTCGCCTAATCCTAACCGTTAGCTAACAGTTGGAGGCTCAGCCCCTGGCATGTTGCTGTCACATGATCCTCTCATGGTGACATGTAGTCTGCACATGACTCGTGTCCCAACATGTAAAACCTGCTCCAGAGTTCCTGAGCAGACGGTCGACCTACCAGTGTCAGCTGATCGATGACTTCCTGCAGCGCGGCGTCTTCGCCCGCCGGCTGGGGGGGCGACGGGTCGGTCCGGACCGAGACCTCCGGCACACTGGGATCCTCCGCACTGCCAGGGACAGTACAGTGGGCTCAGTGGTCCAGTTTAGTCCAGTTTGGTTAGTTTGGTTAATTTGGTTAGTTTGGTCCAATTTGGTCAGTTTGGTCAATTTGGTCCAGTTTGATCCAGTTTAGTCCAGTTTGGTCAGTTTGGGTCAGTTTGGTCCAGTTTGATCCAGTTTGGTCCAGTTTGGTCCAGTTTGGTCAGTTTGGGTCAGTTTGGTCCAGTTGGTCAGCTTGGTCCAGTTTGGTCAGTTTGGTCAGTTTGGTCCAGTATGGTTTGGTAACAGTGTACTGCTGTTTGGTTCTGGTTTCTGCTGCTAAACCAAACCTGATCAGTAAAGTACTGGTACTGGACTATAGTACTGATACTGTAGTACTGGTACTGGACTATAGTACGGATACTAAAAATCTAAAAAAAAGATACTTAAATCCATAAAATGTTTATTTATGTTAATTTATGTCCCATCTGTCTCTCTGTGTTGCTGGATTAGACCTCTGTAATGATTTATGAAAGTAAAGTACGACCGATGTCCCGTTACAATGGTTTCTAATCCCTGTACACACAGTGTGTATAGTTCTGTATTTAATATGCGCTATTTGGAATAATTTGTTGCACTTTTGACTATTGGATTCCATAAGATATTTATTGATTGACTCTTTACCCTGCTGATGTCATGACCGCCTCACAGCTGGGGACACAGAGAGGGGCGGAGCTTCATCTATTTAAGACCCGAATGACGAAGGTCCTGCTGGACAGAAACTTTCTCTGTAATAAAAGCTGCTGCTGATGCTGGAGTTTCTTCCATCGTTTATTTCTGCTGCTTTTCTTTCAAGTTTTCCACTTGCTAAATATTGTCAATGGACAAAATATTTACTCTTCATTGACAAATGAACACTGTTCAGAGCAGAGGAATGCTACACTGTGTATTCAGTCTGAAAAATTAAAACACCTTAAGTTCAACATTCAGCAGCTCTGCAGTATGAAGGATCCAGTCTGATCCGGTCTGGTTTCATCTGTTCAACCAAGGACTTCAACTCTCCTTTAAAAAGTGACATCATTAAAGTCTGTACTCTCAATTTTATACCATGAATCATTTTGTCAGTAGCTGACTCTTTCTTCCAGCTGTGGATGTTTCAGTAAATAGAGAATTTGCTTCATACTGACTGAGAAATGATCAGATGTTTCATCCTGAAATGCAGCTGAAATTAATCTTCTGAAAATCCTTTAGGTGTCAATCTAATAAGAACTAAGTTATGGTCCTGATCTCACCGCAAGGATTTCTGGTAATGAAGTCCTCAGAATTCAAACAGTTACCTCTCTCTGCCACTTGGGCCGAGAGCAGCTTCAACTACAGGATTGAAACCTGCTGATCTCAAACCTGCTGATCTCAGATCAGCTGATCTCACCTCCTCTTGCCCTGCAGCATGCTGTTCAGGTATTTCTGACGGCCATCTGCTTGCGGTAGCGGCTGTAGTTGTCTGTGAAAACGGCATCAGAGTGTCGTTTGACCGGAAGCTGTCCGTCCAGGTCACCGCTAAGAGAGAGAGAGAGAGACAGAGAGAAAGAGACAAACAGAGAGAAAGACAGAGAGAGAGAGAGACAGAGAAGACAGAGAGAGAGAGAGAGACAGAGAGAGAGAGAGAGACAGAGAGAGAGAAAGAGACAGACAGAGAGAGAGACAGAGAGAGAGAGAGAGAGAGACAGAGAGAGAGAGAGAGACAGAGAGAGAGAGAGAGACAGACAGAGAGAAAGAGACAGACAGAGAGAAAGACAGAGAGAGGGGAGAGACAGTGAGAGAGAGAGAGAAAGACAGAGAGAGAGAGAGACAGAGAGAGGGAGAGACAGAGAGAGAGAGACAGACAGAGAGACAGAGAGAGAGAGAGAGAGAGAGGAAAAATAAAGTAACCTCCTCAACAGAAGCTCTGCTACTCATTTGTTACACTTAATGCTTAAAAGATGAAAACAGAAAATGTAAACGAAGCTCTTTGAATGAAGAAAAACGGAACAAAGAAAAGTGAAGAGCAGGAACATAAAGCATGAGGAGTCATGCAGTATGATGATGGACAGCTTCTGATGTGAAGCTTATGAGAGACAGCCACCATGTGTAAGTAAGAGAAGATAAGATCATTACATTACAATTTCCCATCTGGCAGAACGCTTTTATCCAAAGCGACGTACACATGAGATTTTCATACAACACAAGCAAGGATCTAGACAGGAAGAACAAGGAGAGTAAGAGCCATGAAGCAAAGATCTGGTCCAACAGAGAGGAGCTATGAGGCAGAGCATAGAGAGCATAGAGGCAAATAAA
>NW_027280997.1:0-22892 GCF_046629955.1 Centroberyx affinis | reverse complement strand
CTTACGTTATCTTACTTTACGTTATCTTACCTTACGTTACGTTACCTTACGTTACCTTACCTTACGTTGTCTTACCTTACGTTACGTTACCTTATGTTACGTTACCTTACGTTACCTTACCTTACGTTACCTTACCTTACGTTGTCTTACCTTACGTTACGTTACCTTATGTTACGTTACCTTACCTTATGTTACCTTACCTTTTCTTACGTTACCTTACCTTACGTTACCTTACCTTACGTTGTCTTACCTTACGTTACGTTACCTTATGTTACGTTACCTTACCTTACGTTGTCTTACCTTACGTTACGTTACCTTATGTTACGTTACCTTATGTTACGTTACCTTATGTTACCTTACCTTACCTTACGTTACCTTATGTTACCTTACGTTACCTTACCTTATGTTACGTTACCTTACGTTACGTTACCTTACCTTACGTTACCTTATGTTACGTTACCTTACCTTACGTTACCTTACCTTATGTTACATTACCTTACGTTACCTTACCTTATGTTACATTACGTTACCTTATGTTACGTTACCTTATGTTACGTTACCTTATGTTACATTACCTTACGTTACCTTGCGTTACCTTATGTTACGTTACCTTATGTTACCTTACGTTACGATACAGTAGGATACAATACAATACGATATGATATACTTCACATAGTATGGATATTATATACAATATACGTGACTGAAATTTGCAGTGAATTTATACGGTACGGATTATGTGCATGGTTGATATGAATTAGGAGACCAATTGAGGCAAAATCTTTCCATTCCTGTTTATTAGGCAAAGTAAATGTTCCCAATGTTTGAGTGTTTGTGAGTTACACAATACACACACCAGTAAACAGGCTCGGTGGGTGTGTGTACAAATTAATTGTTTTACTACAGTGTTTTAATTCTGAATGTCAAGGCTTACAGAAAATCAAGCCTGATATTTTCTATTCTAACTCTGTGGTAATGTTTGTTTTCCAGGTCGTGCGCGATGCCCAGTCCACCAACGAGGACCTGACTTTGTCCTTCAAGCGGCTGTCGGCCTCGAGCACAGGAAGCACGCGGAGCAACCACTCCTCTTCCTCCTTAGACATGGTCCCTGTCCGCGACCCCTCCTCCTCCTCCTCCTCCTCCTCCGCCCCCGGCTCCGCTCCCGGGAAGCCCCTCATCCTGGACCTGGAGCAGGCCATGGAGCGCCTGTCGCGCCTCCAGCAGGCCGTCGAATCCAACGTCTCCCTCCTGATGTCGTTCATCGCGGGCAACTGGCGAAGCCCCGCCCACATGGAGGGGAACCTGCCCGCCATCCGCCAGGCGGCCGACCGGGTGCGCGCCGCCGTCCGAGACTTCCTGGAATTCGCCCGGGGCGCCGTGGCCAACGCCGCCCAGGCCACCGACCGCTCGCTGCAGTCCAAACTGGGCCGGCAGGTGGGGAAGATGGAGGAGGTGTTCCAGAGTCTGGTGCGGCACAGCCAGAGCCTGGACGCCGTGGCCTGGTCGCCCGCGGCGCTCGCGACGCCGCCGGCGGGCGGGGACGACTTGGACCGACTGGTCATGACGGCGCGCGGCGTCCCCGACGACGCCAAGCAGCTCGCGTCCTTCCTCCACGGCAACGCCTCGCTGCTCTTCAAACGGACCAATCGGCAGCAGCAGCAGCTGCCCCTCCCGCCGATCCCGGGGGAGGCGGGCGGTCACGTGACGGGCTCGGGGAGCGGGACCTATCAGGGCGGGGAGAAGGCCAACATTCAGTCGAGGCCCCTCCCCTCGCCGCCGAAGTTTACGGCCGCCGAGGAGGAGGAGGGTCTGGACAGGCCGTACGAGACCACAGAAGAAGGCTGGATGGAGGACTATGACTATGTACATCTACAGGTACACACACACACACACACAGGAAGGAGAGTTGAACATGAACCTCAGGAGACTCAGGGATCAGAATATTAACTCTATGTTCTGGATGTTTGACACCTAAACCCAGTTGGGCGCAAACTGGCCCACAGAGACCCATGGGTGTCAGTGGGTATGATGAGGTGTGTTGTACTGTACAGCTAATAATTATCAAATTGACCAAATAATAATATCTTGTCAGTCATCAGTCTTGCCATAGCAAATCATTAGTGCCACAACTTATATCCTCTGGAAGCTGCCTCTTATTGTCATATTTCATTAATTCCTCTCCCTGCTGGTTCTGATATCGAATGCATAAGAATGCCAGACCAAGTGAAATCAGAAAGCAGATCATTGGAACAGTGTTGTGTTTTTTTTTTAAAACATTACAATATGTCATCAGAAATAATTGCATCCCACTATGAGAAATCCAACATCTATGAAAGCTGAGCTGGTGTACTCCGCTCCATGTGTGTGTGTGTGTGTGTTTGTGTGTGTGAGTGTGTGTTAACCCCAGCTGTGAGGCTGATCGATGGTCCGTACGCAGCATCTCCATGGGGGCCACACACACACACACACACCTGCCATAGCTATGATGGATGATGACACACCTGAAGAATCTGCACCTTTTATACCACGTGTGTGCGTGTGTGTGTGTGTGTGTGTGTGTGTGTGTGTGTGTGTGTGTGTCTATTTTTACATACAGGTTCACATGAGCAGTCAAAAAACTGACAATATGCCATGTATTCCAATGAGACCTATGCTTTAACGGATCACATGGATTGATGGAGTTGCAGTGCATGAAAATATCCCAACCCCCAAAAAAGTAGTTGGAACTTTTGACAGAGCGCATGACAAACTTCATCAGCCAATGAAATGTGCACATAACTGCTCCAAGACCCGCCCACAACAAAGCAAGCCTAGGTGGTTTCGACGCATACGCCTATATTCCACAATGGATATAGAATGGGTTTGACATCAGATAATAAAGAATAGAAGATTAGCTTCCTGTCGTCTCACTGGGATGGAAATCACGTTTTCCGAGAGAGACCCGAGAACAAAAAAAACATTTGTAAAGATGACAAAGGAAACACACAATGCATGCCAGTCAAACTGTCAGCAGCATACAGGGATATGCGGCATGAAAGAAAAACCATGCCGGTCATAAACGTACCGTTCGTGATAAATGTTTTAATAGACACTCACTCACTTTACTCTCTTTACTCGCCAGGGAAAGGAAGAGTTTGAGAAGAACCAAAGACAGCTGCTGGAGAAGGGCAACATCATCAGACACAACAAGACACAACTGGAACAGCAACAGGTACCTGTGTGTGTGTGTGTGTGTGTGTGTGTGTGTGTGTGTGTGTGTGTGTGTCCATCACTCTGCTTCCCCACCCTTATCTCCCTCCCTTTCTCCCTCCCTCCATCTCTCTCCCTTTTCCTCCGGGAGATGGAAAAAAACGAATTTAAATTACCACCACCTAAACGTTAATTACTGCCTGTTTTTGCGTGTATGTGTGTGTGTGTGTGTGTGAACACCGACACCACGAAAACCCCCAGTCAATAATTCCCCTCCCCTCCCCCCTCTCTCTCTCTCTCTCCCTCCCTCTCCCCCCCCCCCTCCAGATCAAACAGTTCGAGCGGCTCGAGCAGGAGGTCAGCCGGCCGATCAACAACGACATGTCGGGCTGGGTCCCGTCCCCGCACCACCCGCCGGCCAACCAGCCCGCCGCCCGCAACGGCTCGACCACCTCCCCCTCCCCCCCCCTCTTCCTCCACCTCCTCCTCCAAGCTGTGCCACGGCGACCGGCAGCTGCTGCTCTTCTACCAGGAGCAGTGCGAGCAGAACGTGAGCACGGTGGCCAGCGCCGCCGACGCCTTCTTCGCCGCCGTCGACGCCAACCAGCCGCCGAAGATCTTCGTGGCGCACAGCAAGTTCGTCATCCTCAGCGCCCACAAGCTGGTGTTCATCGGCGACACGCTGTCGCGGCAGGCCGCGGCGCCGGAGGTGCGGGCGCGCGTGGCCCAGAGCAGCAACGCCCTCTGCGACAAGCTCAAGGACATCGTGGTGAGCACCAAGGCGGCGGCGCTGCAGTACCCGTCGGCCGGCGCCGCCCGCGAGATGACGGAGCGGGGTGCGCGAGCTGGCCGGCTGCACGCAGCGGTTCCGCGCGGTGCTCGGGCAGCTGGTCGTCATGTGAAAAGAGGAGGAGGAGGGGAGGAGGGGAGGGGGGGAGGAGGGAGGGGAGGGGGGACGGCAAAGACGACCAAATAGCGAGAGATCAGGATCAGAGATGTTTGCGGTTCTAATGTGCAGCAACCCCTGGAAAACGGGGGTGGTCGACCCCGTGCCGCGGGGGGGGGGGACCGAGAACCCTGGAAACTCCACCAACAGAGTACTGTAGGAAAAAACACCCCCCCCCCCCCTGGACCGACCTTCAAAATGTGAGGTTTTTTTTGGGTTTTTTTTTTTACAATCCCGTACACTCCCTGGAGCGCAGCGTGGGAAACCCCCCTCTACGGACCGCGGAGGGGGGGGGCGGGGGGGGGGGTTCGGACAGACCGGGACGCCGACCTCCTCTCCATCCCTCCCTCCCTCCTTCCTTTCCCCTCTTTCTCCAGGCCCTACCTCGCCGTTCACTGGGACCATTCCTCTCTCTCTCTCAATCCTCTCCTCCCCCCCATTCCTCAATCTGCTTTTTATTCTAGAAAAAAAAAACACAAAAGGAACATTTTATCTTCAAATGGGCTGGGCCAATGGTTGTAAAATAATCATTGTAAATATTTAAGTTACCTATTTAGCCAGAAAAAAAGAAAGAAAAGAAGTGACGAAAGTACTTCCATTATATAAATATATATATATATTTGTTTTTTTTTTGTTTTTTTTGTTTTTTTGGAAGAAAGAAAAGATGAAAACATAAATGTAGTTTTTAGACAATATCCATTATTATTATTATTGTTATTATTATTGCTATACTGTATAATTATGGCTCTGATTCTTGATCATTGTATCATTAATGTAACGGATGTCTAAATTCCAGATGATATGTATGTATGTATGTATGTATGTTGTAGTACTTCTATGCTCTTCTCCATCCCTGAGGCAAGGCACACTTTCCAAAAAAAAAAAACACCGGAGCGCACAATGATCTTTACATTTTTACACAGTGATGATATATGGACAACTTCTTGAGGCGATCAACACAGGCAACAATGTTGCAGGCATCAGGATGGGCAACTGGGACAAATACAGCATGAATAGAGGCAAAATACAGTTGGTCATAATTGTAAAATTGCCTAAAATGCCCAAAATGCCTGTGTATCAGAGCCTTACATTTATTGCCTGTAGCCCAATAAGCTGTCCACACTAATGTGTCAATCCCTTATTGTTGTCAAAAGGTTGCCCATATAATTTCAATTGTACAATTCTACAATTATTAAAGTTGATCTCAGTGCCAAGTTGCTTTTTGGAAAATTCGGCCTAGGTTGTTTTGCAAGAGGCATGTACTAGAGAAAAGGAGTGTAAAAGGTTAAGAACATGAAATTAAACCTGTTTTTCCTCTTTTCTTTGAAGCTGTGGTATCTCGGTTTTTGTAAGCCTCGACAATGAAACAAAGACGGGACAATGATGTCATCCTGACGACAGACTCGCGACGTTGACGTGGGACGACTTTGTTTTAGAACTGCAACGTTTACCAAAATATCCACCTAGGACAAAAGTGGAAAGACTCCAGTGATTCAGGTTTTACTTCATGGAATTCAAATTTTACCACCAAATATTAGCTCTCACACTCTGCTTACTGGCTGGAATTGTTGCTTGGCAAAGATAACTTATTAGCACATGCTATCAGAAAGTAAGTACAACTACTGGGGGCGGTTGCTGGTTTCAGTGGCAGAATTCCTCATCCAGGTAACTTCCAAAACTAAGGGAAGCACCAATCTAAAAGTTCTTAACAGGGTGTTGGACCACCATAAGCTACCAGAACAGTGTCTTAACTCTATTGAAGGGCTTTGACACCATCCTTCAACAAGAAATTCCATGATGATGATGATGAAAATGCTGTTTCACAATCTCCAATAATTGCCAGTGGGCGTAACAGTCCGGGGATACGGTTTACATTGGTCTCATCCTCATCAAACCATTCAGTGACTTCTGCTGTACCTGCGGATTGGAGGCTTTGTCATGCTCCCATCATGATAGAAATACCCTAGGATGGACGCTCAGAATGACTCTCTATTTGTTAGCATTGTCCTTTCCCTCTAAGGGGTCCGGTGAATCTTAACCACGCCAGGAACATGCAACCCCCCCGCAACCCTAACAGAGCCGCTACACAACCCTTTAGGGAACAAGCACTCAGGCCTGTAGACTTCCTTCGGTGTGCGGTTCCACCTGAGCACAGGGTTAAGAATCGCTCGTCTCGGCCGTGACTGTTGTTTGTTTTTTTTTCCACTGCCCCATCGACTCACTGACCATCCCCGACCACAGTATCCCTGTCTGTGAAGTTCTCGATGGACTGTACTTGGTGAAACTACCTGGTCACTTCTTAATAAACATCGCAGCCAACTGATTCAGAGTCGCTTGTCTTGTGTTTTGTATCACGAGTCGATGCGCGAACGTCACGGTCTAGGACGCAACTTTGGTCCACAGTTGCCCCGTCGATGATGTCTTTTCCTGACCATGTGTTCACACTGCGGGCAACTTGGTTGATGGGTCGCTCTATTCTGACTGATTGCAAGTGGGGCCAGAAGCTCCAATTGCATGCTTTGGTATTCCGTTTCATAGCATTACATTGTTCTGATTAGTTAACATGTCTAGAAAAAACGGACTTCAGACCTTACCATCGACTGGATTGACCATGGGGTTTATTCAAATAGAAGTTCTAGAGAACTGGGGAACTTTTGAATGACTGCAATCAGCTTCTCGCCCATTTTGCACTTACCAGGCGAAACTATGGTTCATGAAACAAAAATCACAGCAGTAGGGAAACAAGGAAGCGCAACAAGGAAGTCGCTGAGGGCCAAAGACCATGAGAAGTGAAATTGTGGTCGACTTTTCTCGGCCGAGTGTCCACACAACGGAACAGATTCCCTGGTCGCTTCCGTGGACTTTCTCTGATTTGTTGATGGAGTTGCTCGCAGTGTGGACGCACGGTTAGACTTCCATGTCCGCATCAACTTCACTGTGACTTGAGAGAAACGTCAGCAAGTTTGAGTAGTCTTCGTTACTGAAGCTACTACCAAACAAGCTCCAACAGTCACCTTTCTCTCAAAGTCACTGAGATGTCCTAACCAAAATAACGGGCAACTAGGTCTACCAGGCAATCTTTTACACCCTTAGACCCTTAAGCATGAACGGCTCAATTCAATTAGGGAACACACCTGTGTGGAAGCAATATGCTTCATATCCCTCAAGTACTCATCTCCTTTTTAGCAGTTACCTGTAGATCGATGGCGACCAAAGTGCAAACTACTTCAACATTTCCACTTGTGTCATATTTAAAAGCTGGATGTCCTATCCTTTGTCATAGCCCAATAATCATTATCTATGCACATAATCCTTGACTTTGTAGTCCAGTCATGTGGAATGGAGAATGGAGAGAATGAATAAACAGCAATTAGAGGTTTAAAAAGCTTTAAGTGTTTTATAAAAGAGAATGTCAGCATTTCTTTTGGTCTTGTTCTTCAGTGGAATAGCATATGATGATGTGCACCTGCCTGTGTGTTCATGTGGATGTATGCACATTACAACATGGCAGTGTGTGCGCCAGTGGGATCTGGTGTGTGTACACATGCCTATGCGTGGGTATTTGTAACACTAGGCCTCTTACAGTAAGAAGAGCCTGGTTAATGACACTGACACATCTCAACCACTCTTAGATCTCTGGCTCCCCCTGCTGGCCTTTAATATATAAGGACAGTAGTGGCAGTGAATTCTAGATCTACTCTCAGCCATATTTACCATCTTTTCCAGTGTATTGCACAGCGTGTTGTGACTTCTGGGTAAAATACACTTTTTATTTTCAGGTCCAGAACTGATGATACATATAGCAGATACAGCTCAGGTGGGTGTAGCCTAAAAACACAATTCTGTAGATCCACAAAATCTCATTTCCATTATGACGATGATATGAAATGTGGAAACATGGCATCAAAAATAAGGTCAGTGACAGCCACTCTGTTCATAATGTATTTTTCTTTGTATATGTGTGCCTTTGTGTATATGTCTGGTTAGTCTTGTTTTTTTTTATAATCAACAAACCTTTTTGCTTTCTTTTGCTTGCTAGTCTCTGGTATAGTGGAAGGGGAGAAACACACACACACACACACACAAGATTCAAGATACTTTATTATCCATAGAATGGAAATTTGCAGAGTCGACACAGTGAATTAAAGTCACACCATCACACTAAAATCACATCACTTGTCACTCAAAAAAAAAAAAACCGTTGGAAAATCTACCTCAAATACAAAAAATTGAAGATTCCCAGATGGTGTAAAACGCAACATGACCCAAATGATAAAGTTGTCCGTCCCCCGCCGTTGCCGCGGTGGCCGCTACCAGGGGATCCGCTTGCCCTCCCAGTCCAGCAGGATCCCGCTATCTTTGTCGCCGAGTGATGACATCATACCGAGCATGCCCACTACGCTGTCCCGAGGGGTTAAAGGAGCCTGGAGGACAGCCGACGACAGCAATGGGAAAAGTTAATAAAAATTAAAAAAAGTTCTGAGAATAAGTAGAATGAAGAGCCAGAAAAGGAACTGGAGACGCTTTCCCACAAGGCAACACAACCAATCACGTGATATTTTAAACCAATCACAATCCACCAATCGCCTCCTCCCTCCCTTCCCTCGCTGTCCTCACCTTTTCCCCCCCCATATCGGTGACAACCCATCCGGGGTGGACGGCGGCGACCAGTATGTTGTGCTTCCTGAAGTCCTCGGCCAGACAGCGAGTCAGCATGTTCAGCGCCGCCTGGTGGGAAAAGGCACAAGTTCCGCTCATTCCCAAGTAGGCATAGGACGATATGAAAATTTCACGTCACGATTATCCTGGCCAAAATAATCGCGATTCACGATATTATCCCCATAATCATCAAAATATGCTTAAAACTCTTAAAATGGCGCTAAAACATACTGGAATCACTTTACCTTACATTTTGTTAGGAAACAAATATTTTTTATTGCATCATAGGACACATCTTTTTTTTGTGAACATCCTTTTTAGTGAAAAACAAACAAGGACACATTCAGACTCTCGCCAACACCCAGCAGGTAATCACAATGAGAGAAAAAAAAATCCATTAATAAAAAGAATCTACCTATCAACCGACGATTGACTGGAAAGATGCGGGCTCCCCCTTGTGGCAAATGGCAATTCAAAATAAATCAGTAAATCAACAGGACTGTACGTTAGTGAGCTAGACAGCTTTTTCCAGACACTCGTGAGGATATTCACGATCATGTGAGGACATTCACGATTATCCCGATAATGGAAATTCACCAAGATAAAATTATCTTGAGTGTTTTTATCGCGATAAAAGATAAAATCTTATATCCTCCCATCCCTATTCCCAAGTTCAGTAGGGGAGAGTAGGGCATTTTGTCACACTTTTTTTTACCCATTGGTGTATTTCTCAGCAGTGGCTTTACTACTGAGAAAAAATGGCATTTTTACATTTTGAATAGTTTACTTACTACTGATGAAATACCACTTGACAATTTACAGACATAAGACTCTGAGACATTCGGTAACACTTTACAATAAGGGTCACTAAGTTAAGGGTTAGTTAATGCTTAATAAGGGTTAGTTAATATGTACTTAGCATACTGTAAGCCAGCTATACCTTGCTGGTCCTATACGGGTACATCTGTGCAGCGTGGAAGTTCTCTGGACATTTCTCTATGGAGGAGATCAGAGTGGAAATGTTGATGATGGCCGACCTCCGACAGGACATACGATCACCTGAGATACAAACGATAAAGATGATAAAGTAATAATTCACAACATTTTAATTTTGCTACTGTCTATCACTGGTTGATACAACATAATAGTGATTCAACCTATAGCCAGTTCATGAAAGCTTTTAAATTTGCCGTTCTGGTAGCTCTTTCCTAGTGTTGTGTCAAAATTTGTTTCCCGTAAAAAAGAAATGTGTTTCCCCTGACAGTGTGTCTTCGCCTTGATAGAAACTAAGAGTCATTTCAGTTTTTGTGAGTTGTTTTATCTTTTCAAAAAAAAAAAAGAGTGAAAGTGACCTACCTAGTTGCCTCATAATGAGCAGAAATCAGGCTTATTTGTGATCTTATCTCAAAACCACAATTGACTCAACAGGGAGTGGTCAGGCTCTACATTAGTCTGCTACTTCTCTTTTGTTAATTATTACATTTCCCTCATGATCATTTACTCAGGGGAAACAAATTTTGGCACAACAGCAGTAGTTTGTAATAAACAGAAGTAGAACTGGATAGTTGGCATGAGCAGCGATAGCCTTAGCACCAAAGATGGAGACCAAATTAAGAAAATAACAAGAATCTCATGGGTTACCACTTCAAAATAAAACAATTGAAAGTAAATTCAGTTCACCCACAGCAATACTTCAAGAAAAGAATGAGAAAGAAATAGAGAGAAAAGAAGAAAGAATATCTTGTTGATAAAAAAAAATAGCTGATGTTATGCAAATTAACAGTCACTTGCAGAAACCTTGTATCTTAAAAAATTTTTTAGTTATAATTTAGTTGGGTTTTTTTGGGTTTTGTTTTGGGGTTTTTTTTTACCATTGACTGCAATGCATATTCAGTGGTTTGCCTTGACTTGAGGGTCATGAAACATTTTCTAATCATGGGAAACACGGTCAGCTGTACAGTAGAAAAAAAAAAGAAGACAGAAAACTGAAGAGAATTGGAGATGTTGACCCCTTGACCTTTGTCCTTTGGAGGTGACCCGCACTCTGCTGCCCTCTGGAGGTGTGGAAGAAACATCTGGAGCGAGAGAGAGAGAGAGAGAAGGAGAAGGGGAAGGAAGGAAAGAAGGAATATGATAAATGTATGATATGATAAATGTATGATATTTGTATATGTTATCACAAGATCTTTTTCTGGTTATAACAAGATATTTTCATGTTATAATGACTTGATGTTATAATGATCTTTTTTCATTATTGTGACATACCAACATATTTCTCGTGATAAAAACTGTGTTGTTATAAGTTATAACATATATAAGGTACTTTTCTTGTTATAATGAAATAAATTGGTATGTAGTAATAACAAGGAAAATTTCTCGTTATAACCAGATATTAAGCCGTTTTTTTTCCCCACCGTGGCAGCAATACACTGCTCTACATTTGTTATACATTGCATATAGTGTGATATTTCTAGAATGTTTCGTTTTTCATACTGCATATATTTCACATTTTTGGTATATTTTGGTATCGTACATTCCTTTTTTCTTTGTCTCAGTATGTTGTGTTTGTGTTTTTGTAATCCAACTTTTTTCTCATACTGTTTTTACATTTTTCTTTTACATGCTCTGGTGTTGAAATTCTTCGCTGTATCCCGTTACTATCTGACCTATCAATAACATTTCATGCCATTTCCCTCCTCCAATCATGTCAGTCATTTTGGGATACAGCACCAAGAAAGCAAGAGATTTACAGTCCAGTGTGCCATATATGTGTGTTTGCATGTACACTGTAAAGAGAGAAAAGTGAGGAAAAACGAAGCCACCTTTGCCAGGAGAAACGGTCCGACCACGTTGGTCTCGTACACCTGCATCATGTCTGCTTTGCCGGTGTGAGATAGCGTTGCCGGTGAGGCCGGTCTGTTGATAGCAGCGTTGTTGATGAGGAGATTCAAACCTCCGGCCCCGACCCGCTCGCCCACTGTCTGCACGGCAGCCGAGATACTGGCCTCGTCCGATGTGTCTGCGGATATGAACGCGTGAATATAAACGAACACGAATCTGTTCACGAATGTGCTAAATGTTAGTTTTCAGTCTGTTTTCGTGGCCTCATTCAAATAAATGGGAAGTAAAAATCTGAATGCTACAAACTCGTCCAGCTGCATCTGATCTTGACGATTAGTTTATATTCTGGTTTTCATGGCGGTGAAGAGCCAAATAACCCCCATGTTAAAACTAAATGGAATATTGCTTTAAATTCCCAACAAATCTACAAATGACATGAAACTACAGTATGTCCTACTTGTCAGCGATGGAGTTCTCAGATCATAATGAGACGAAAATGACAGAATTCACAATCAACACACACTGGACTTCATCAAGCTATCGTACGATCAAGTCTGATCTTAAAGCGGACCTCAAAACTCGGCATTTATCTCTTCCAGCGTTGTCGTAGCCCTACGATCTTTCTCACGTCTTCTGGGAAAACGTGTACGCTCTTTTCAAAGACCTCGATGTGTTGCGCATGGAAAACTATTGGAATTGCTGGCATTGTAGGCTGCCACAGGCCTTTGGTGTCAACTAATAATAATGATAATAATAATTACTATCAGACGGTTTCTTTCTGACCTGAGAATGAACATGGCACGGTTAGGATAGGAAACGGGCGTCTTCGTAGAATTGCGAGACAAAAACCTCCTGGAGGCTCCTTTTGTCAGCTGAAACACATGTTGACAGATAACGCGATTGCTTGCCAAATTTTGGTTTTATGACAGCCTTTAGTCATACTTTTAAGACAAATAAAACTCTCTTGGGGCGGCAACCTCTGCAACCAATACGTCAACTTCTGCTTCGCTAAATCTCTGCTTTTTGGATCTTTGGCTATGTTCCAGTCTGTAGCGTGCATGCAGGGTATGCGAATTTCCTTTTTGTAGGCCAAGAGTCATCACACGGGCATAATTTTGGGTGTCATACGTAAATGATGAAGATGTCATTTGCATTCATTTTGGTGGCATGAGAACGTTTCACAAGTCTTAGGATCTTTGTCACGGTAGATTCTGCACGGTTTAACACGATAGCTTGTTGAATGAGGGCCAGCACGTTTTTTTTGCTAGGAATATTAAAATGACAATGTTCTTGGTTCTCTTAAATCTGCAATTTCATTGTATTTGATTACACAGTACAGTTGAATTGGCCTTTACATGATGATCTGAAAAGTTCATGATGTTTTCCTTCCTTCTGAAGTTAGTTAATGCTTATTAAGCATTAACTAACCCTTAACTTAGTGACCCTTATTGTAAAGTGTTACCGTGAATCATAGTCTCACAGAACACAAATATCTGATGATCCACAAATGGAAAATATGTCTTGCCAAAAGATGCATGTATTCCAATGCCATTTAATATTCATTTAAACATCCGTTTGCAAGTCACAAGCCCCAAAATTTTCTTCATAGAAAGACGTGGTGTTTTGGATTAAAACAGTACATGTAAATGCCTGCACTATGCTACATACAATTGTCCAAATTCATATATAGTTTGTTTAGATCAAATCACTTCAACTCATGTGGCTATGGAAAATACTTTTTTTTTTTTTGCCACATAAATAAATAAAATGCTAATTTACACCGCCGTCTGATGTTTTTCACACTTTTTGTAAATTCTAATATATTGTTGTTCCTGATGCGGATCCTATTCCAAGTTGCCTAACTCAGTGGTTCTCAACGTGGGGTCCGGGGACTACCAGGGGTCCTTGAGGGGGTTCCAGGGGGTCCCCAGCAAACTGATGAATTGTTAAACTTCACCATTATTTCATTTACAAGAAGTTAACACAATTAGAGAATGTAGAAGAATGATTATTTTGGTCATACTTTCACTGTTATCTCTCTACCTACAATACAGATAGTCATGGAATCCTGGACAAAATCATATCTAATGATAAAACATATTCTCAGATTTGGGTTTAAGAGACAAAATGTCATCCAATGGGGGGTCCGTGGCTCTAATGTGGACTAAATTAGGGGTTCTTGATATGAAAAAGGCTGACAAATTGGATGTCATTAAAGTCTATCCATTGTTCTTCCAAATGACTATGGCAGTGCATTTAATTGATTGCTTTGAATTCTGCACCATGGCAACATGTAACGCCCGGTTTGAACAATCACCATTTCATCCTCCCTCCTCTGTGTTCCCATCAGTCACTCTGCTTGGGAAAGTGTCACGAAAAAAATGGAAAAATCGCGTCCATGTACACGAATCAATAGATGAAATTTCGTGACTATTTCACTAACTGCCGTGAGACCGGGTTGTGTGTGCAGGGCATGAGACTCCCAAGAAAGGTGCAACCACCGACAAAAAGTAAATGATTAACACTAGCACTGGGATGTTCAGCCAAATGCCTTTGCAATGAAAACACACCTGCTTAATGAGTCACAAACAGCACATTTCCTCATCTTAACATGTTGATTTGATCAGTGACAAGAATTTTTTTTGCCATTCGACCCTTCGTGGAAGTTTAATGGAAATGCCCATTTTAATTCTGGGAGGGTAACTTTGCTGTAACTGTATCTACAATGTAAAATATTGCAGTGTATACACGGGTGTGTCGTGTTTACCTAGTTGGACCACAGTGATCTGTGAAGGATGCCGATTGGCCAGCTCTCTCAGGGCCTGATGGGAACGAGAGAGGAGGAGGGAGGAAGGCGGAATGAAAGGAAGAGAAGAAAAGAGAATGGATATTAAATTAGCTAAAGATTAAGGCTGATAATATCCAGTGAGTTATCATGTACAGTATCAACCTTAAATTCAATTAAAGCTCTATCTATCTATCTATACATCAACATAGCATAACATTTACCATTAGAAGCTGTTGTAACAATGCATTGGCACCATCTGGGATTGCGTCAAAAACCGCAGCATGGCAGTGACGGGAAACCAATGTGCAGCAAGAAATTCTTCATGAGTACATTTACCAACACACAGGATGTGATGTAAGAATTCCAGACTCTGCGGTCATAAATGGACCATCAGACAGTGCGGTTATGTCACTTGGGTGATCAAGTGGTTTCCTCCCATCACACATTTTTTTGTTGAATTAGGCCCAAAAAACTCATGACTAAATACAGCTAAAGTCCCTTCCACTACCCTGTACCTGCACCTAGACAGAGACAGAGGTGTGACCAAGTCAGCTTTGCTCGAGTCCCAAGTCAGTCGAAAGTCTTTAGGCACAAGTCTCAAGTCAAGTCTCAAGTCTAAATGTAGAACAGCAAGTCAAGTCAGAACAAATCAAGAGTCCAGTATCAATTTCATATCTTAAAGAAAACGAAATATCTAGGACTTTTCAATGCAATATGGTTTTAATAGGATAAAAACTTGGTAAGAGCATCATGAGTTTGATTTCTAGAATCAGTTTCCACTTCAATACATTCAATCATTCCATACAAATTCAGAAAACAGAATTTAAATTCA
Organism: Centroberyx affinis; assembly: GCF_046629955.1. Lineage (NCBI taxonomy): Eukaryota > Metazoa > Chordata > Actinopteri > Beryciformes > Berycidae > Centroberyx > Centroberyx affinis. The sequence goes on along the minus strand of NW_027280997.1, from coordinate 7,637 downwards.
TTCGTCTGCTGGAACAAATCTCAAGTCCCAAGTCACGCATCAAGTCAAGTCTCAAGCAATTCAAATTGGGACACGAGTCCAAGTCATGTGACTCAAGTCTCCACCTCTGCCACTATGAGTGGGATTGTCTTCCAGTAAAAGATCGTTTGCATCATGATAGAAATGTTTTGTCACAGGTTGCCGATCATTCAGAATAGTTTATTAATTTGCTTTTACTTTGCCATACTTTGAACATAAAGTATACTTTCAACATATTCTCTATCTATCTATCTATCTATCTATCTATCTATCTATCTATCTATCTATCTGTATCGTATGTCCATCTACTCAGCTGCTTCCATTACATTGTCACTTACCTGTATCTTAACAATAGGGAAAATGCAATCACTAAACCAAGAGAATCTGGAATTTATTACATTTAATACATCAACTTGTTTTATTACAAGATACAATGAAAAATCAATTACGCATTAATGCAATGATAAGAAATGATGCGATCGGAATGTTGAGAAACTGTTATCCTCTTGTTCCTCGCATATCAACAGTGTAATTACTGGAAAGGACAAGCTGCGTAACAGGCATGTAAATGCAGGCGTGAATTGGAAGACACAGGAGCAGAACTAGTTTGATAAACTTTTGCTGGCGTCAGAGCCAACTGCTGCATTGTGAATTGACGTTTCTTTCCTTTGTTGCATAACTTCTCCCACCTCTCCAGACCGGAACGGCCTATTCCCCAGAGCTGGCTCTCCTCAGCAGGTCGTACTGCCAAGCATTTGATCCCTCCACTGCTCTATTTACTGTACTACAAACTGCCAATGCACTTTGCACTCCTTTGTATCACTGTCACCTTTGTATCACTGTCACTGTTTATACTACTTATTACATGCATTTCACTATAGATCCTAAAAAACCAACATGTTACATTATACTCCATACACATCACACTCTTGACTTAGACACGAAGAGCCTTTCCCTATTACGAAAAAACTGTTATATGTATTTATTCTATGTGGGCTACTCACGCTGTAATGTCCCCATTCAAATTAATACTGAGTTAATTATTACTCAGTTGTGTGATTGGTGGACAGGTCCCGCTTATCAAGCCTACATTTTATTTTTATTTTATCTTAACAAAGTTAATACAAAAAAATATAAAAATTACACTAGCAAACAAAATGTTGGTGTTTTGTCAGTTATAGATTAGGTAGGTCATCAATGTTTATAGATGTCGATGCACCATTTAGTAATAATGTGAATGGGGACATTTTAACAGTGTGCAGTGAGTGAGTATATAGAATAAATACATACTGTATAACAGTTGTTTAGTAATGGGGAAATGTTCTGAGTGTCTAGAGCAGTGGTTCTCAACGTGGGGTCCGCGGACCACCAGGGGTCCTTGAGGGAGTTCCAGGGGGTCCCCAGCAAGTTTATGGATTGTTAAACTTCAGCATTAATTCATTTATAAGAAGTTAACACAATTAGAGAATGTAGAAGAATGACTGATTTGATCATAGTTTCTCTGTTATCTCTCTACCTACAATAAAGATAGTCATGGAATTCTGGAAAAAAGCATATCTGACAATAAAAACATTCTCAAATTTGAGTCAGAGAGACAAAATCTCATCAAATGGGGGTCTGTGGCTCTAAAGTGGACTAAATTAGGGTCCTTGATATGAAAAAGGTTGAGAATCACTGGCTTGGGGAAAGTCAGTGTGTGATATGTGTATGGGAATGTCACATGTTTTTGTTTTTTTTAGGTTTTTAGTGGGTCACAGTGACACAAAGGAGTGCAAAGTGCATTGGCAGTTTGTAGTAAATAGAGCAGTGGACGGATCAAACGATTGGCAGTGTGACCTGTTGAAGAGAGACGGCTCTGGGGAATAGGCCATTCAAAGGAGAGAGATGTTAATTCACAATGTAGCAGTTGGCTCTGAAGCCGGGACAAGTTCATCAAACTAGTTCTGCTCCTGTGTCTTCCAATTCACACCCGCATTTACATGCCTGTTACGCAGCTTGTCCTTTTCAGTCCTTACACTGTTGATATTGCGTGAGCTTAGAATTATAAGGTTCTATCTGCCTTCAGTATAGTTCTGAGATATTGAGCTTCAAAGTTTTCAGCATCCATTGAGTTAAATGGAGATGGGTCCTTTTGTTTAAGAAATTATCTCAAAAATCATTATTTTCAAAAAGATAACACCACACGATTGATGCTAACTTAAATCTACTTCTAGGCTAAAGAAACACAATTCCAAGTTAGCTATAGTTACTAGGCTACATGAGGGATTTACTTCCTCCTGTGATTGGCCGATCCACTGCAAAGATTTCCATGTGAACAGATGGGCTACTGTACTAGGGTGGAGCCGAGGCATTTGTGAATCGGAAGCAAAACAAAAGGGACAAAAGTCCACAAATAAATGTAGGAAGAGACACAAATGACTGATGGTCCACAAATATGCATTTAACAATTTATGTGCCGAATTGTGCTTGGAAAAATATGCGGTCCCAAAAGAATAAATATATACTGTATGTATTTGTGAAAATGAAAACACTTTATTTTTCCCCACTTCAGTAGAACCAAGGTATTTGTGTATCGGGATACACAAATACCAAAGATGCATTTATTCCATGGCGTCTTGCTGCTAAGGAGCAGTCCAAATGGGTTTTGTCAATATATCTCCAAAAAAGCCAGTCTGTGAAAATGATATGTCCACAAACCAACGTCTTAATTGTGTTACATATTTGTGAATTGTCTGCGAGTGTACATGTTCATTGTTTATTTGTGGAATTTACGTCCCAAAATACACTCCGTACTGAAATCGCTGCCAAAGGTGCTTCTACAGACTGACTCAAAGGATTGAACACTTACATATTTCAGTATTTCATTACGTTCTTGGTGCCGTTTGTTTGTTTGTCTGTCTGTCTGTCTGTCAGCAGGATTACGGAAAAACTACTGGCCCGATTTTCATGAAACTTCGGGGAAGGGTGTAGCATGGGCCGAGGAAGAACCCATTAGATTTTGGAGCGGATCTGGATCCGAATCACGAATAAGCAACAATAGCACGAACCTTGGCGGAGGTCTGCGCTCTCCGAGTTCCCTTCTAGTTTTCTATGAATTTGCAAAGAATTCTGAAAACATATTTTGACAAAATCCAAATTGAATTCATTTTAAATTCAGACTGCAACACTATAAAAAAGGAGAAAAACGAAATATTGGCACCTGCCCAAGTAATCTTTGAGTCACTGATATTGATCAACAACCTTATCTACCCCCCCCCCCCTATATTGCAGTCATTTGTGCCATGGGGCAGTAAAAACCAAAAACTCACTGCACCTTTTCACGTCGGTCCTTAACCCATGCTCCTTAGAAAAAGCCTCAAATGAAGTCATGTTCCGTCTTCCTCTTTGTGCTCCAGCTGTCAAACCAGTTGACAACGTGTGCGCGGGGAGGAGTGGCGGGGGGGGGGGGAGAGAGAGAGAGAGCACTGTGAGAAACATGAGAGCGTCTGATTTCGAAGTGTCTCACCTTGGCCCCCGCTCCCTCGGGCTCCCTGCAGCAGGCGTAGACACGGTCCCGCTCCCCCGCGTTCTCCGCCAGGTGCTTCACCAGCTCCAAGCCGATGCCTCTGTTGGTCCCGGTCACCAGAATGTTGCCTCCCAGTTGCGCTGACATACTGAACTGGACCAGACTGCCTGCTTGCTCTGCGAGTCAAGAGGGTTGCACTGACGCCTAGCCCTGCCTGCGTCACAACTTGTATAGATATACGCTCCACAGAGGTTTGCACAGGAAGGAGTGACTAAGCCCAAACCCTCCAAAAGCCTGTGCTTTACCTCCATCTGTACTTTGACACCTATCCCACACACAGGTTTGTCCTGCTTTCGCCTCGCGGACATCTGTCAATCCAGCCAGGCAGATATTCATTTGTATACGTCATATGAAAGCTCTTCTTCTTGGGGAAATAGGGAGTAACAGGTTACACCATAGGAGGGGATAGTATTCATGGTACAAATAACTGGTATTTGCACTAATATCTCATATGTGATCAAACAGGTATGCCGCTTTGTTTCAACCCTTCCCTACTATTAAATTCACACAATTTTTTTTTAATCCAAATTCTTGTAGAAGTGGTGTGTGTGTGTGTGTTTATGTGTCTGTATGTGGTGGGAATGTCTGTATTTTATGCAGAAGTCCATATCTCACTTCCACATGCAGGATCTATGTATTTTCTTTGCACTGAAGACTCATTTTTCAGTTTCAGTTTTTATCCAAATTCTTATAGAGGTATGTGTGTGTGTGTGTGTGTGTGTGTGTGTGTGTGTGTGTGTGATGGAATGTCTGAAAAATATTCATATGCAGTCAAAACAATTTACTGATGTTATTCACAGGCCATAACAGTGAGCTCTTTTTTTTGCCGTTATATTTTTTCATACGGCTTAGCGATACGTTGAGTATAAGAGAAGAGAATATGATGAGATTCTTTATCTTTGTTGTGACACGGTGCGTGACATCGTGTCACAACAAAGACCACGTGGGTAAAGTGCATGGTTAACCACTGCTGCTGTCGGGAAGAAAAAGAAGTTGCTGTAACCTTAAACTTCCTCAATACACAATCATAAAACGACTTCTCCTTTCCTAGCATGTTAGTCCAGACCATATGTCTTATGAAGTAACAAAGGCAGCAAAGAAACTGGTGACAAAAGCTTAGTGTGCTAAAGGAAAGGGCAAATTTACTCTGGCCCTTGAACCTGAATACATTATCTATTACAAGAGAGGCTACTAGACCACTGGTTATGCTATAACAGTCACAAAGTGAGGGTTACTTGTTCTTTATACCATGGTCTGGGTGAATACTCGATTCTGATTGGCTGCAGGGTGTCCATTAATTCCTGATAACGGACACCTACTAAGTAGTTCCAGTGAAACTGTCTGTTCACCGTTCTAAATTAATGCGCTGGCTACGTAGCATCAGCCTGTATCTAACATGAGTAACCAAGCCAAGTCGTATCTAAGGTTCGTCCTATTTACTGGAGCAGTGAACAACGCTTCCATTGCATAAGAACCTTATGGGATGGTAATGATTGTTCCAGGTATTAGTCAAACCCTCAGGTGTTACCAGGGAAACTGAGTTATGGCTTGTGAAAAACTTGACATTTTGATTACAAAACGCATGAAAATATAAATTAATGGTCTTAATTTTTTTTCTTTGGCAAGTGACCATGGTATAAGTGGGATAATGTCTCTGCTAACCAAGTTAGGAGAGCTCTCCAGCTTCCAGAAAAGTATTCTCAAGATTTACATGGATACATATTACGCAATGTGTAAACAGTATTTTATGCATAAGTCCATATCTCACTTCTAAATGCAGGATCTTTCTATTTTCTTGTAGAGGTGTGTGTGTGTGTGTGGTGGTGGAATGTCTGAAAAATATTCATATACAGTCAAAATGATTTATTGATTTTATTCATACTGAAGCACAGGTCTTGGGACAGTGAGCTAAAGTTGGTCTTTTTTTTTTGCTGTTATATTTTTTCATACGGCTTAACTTTTTGTCTTCTACTCTTCTTTTTGATGAGTATGAGAGGATCAGATGAGTCAAACAGCTGAAAGGACTAACCTAGGTCAGTGGCCTTCTGTGCATGTGAAGTTGAGAGATGCGTATTCAGAGACGTCAGATGCTTCAGGAATGCAATGCGCAAGATGCTTTGACTCCAGCTCCTCTCTGACGTTGAGTGGGATGGATCCTGGCCCAGGGATGATTCTTCTCTGTCACATCATTTCATCAGACAGAATATATGTGTAAGTATGTGGTTAACCGCTGCTGCCGTCTGGAAAAAATATGAAGCGGCTAACAGCATTGTTGCACTTCTCCTTTCCTAGAATGTTAGTCAAAACTAGTATGTCTTATGACCTGTTTACATGCAACAAAGGCAATAATGAAAGTGATAACAAAAGCTTAGTGTGACAAGCCTAAGGGCAAATTTCTCAGGCTTTGTAGTCTTGGTAGTTTGGGGAAAATCTCGATGAAAACTCTACTATTGCATTTTAATACCACCGGATCGTTTGAAACACTGAGTTAACAATCAGTTTCACAGCAAATAGAGATCACACCTCATGTTGTGTAAAATGAAAGGTGGAAACCATCCCATTCATTCTGACCGGCAGTTTTGAATGCAAACAGTGAAAAAAAAGTTCAAGTGTATTACTTTAAAATGTCAAGGAAAACACTTTACAATAAGGGTACATTAATTAATGGTTAGTTAATGCTTAATAAGCATTAACTAACCCTTAATTAACAGTTAACTAATGTGTAATTTACTAATGGTGTTCATGTTAACTAAGGTATTCATTTATACATTATTTAATAGTTTATAAAGATGACTAAAGTATAAATTAATACCTTAGTTAACATGAACATCATTAGTAAATGATTACCAGACACATTAGTTAACGGCTAATCAGTGGGGAATCTGTAAAATGAGAAATGTTTGTCTGAAAGAAATTCAAAATGGCCACCGTGGGAAGGTCTTTTCTTCAAAACCCACAATACCGCCTAGCATGTGGAATATGTCACTGCACAGGAAAACCAGTTTAGGCGTGGTCACAGTATGCACAGGGGAGCGGCTATCATATCGGCCTGTTTACATAGAGTCTAAGTGAAGTATTACACAGTTTAAATCAGGAAGACTACCTAAATCATTCATTCCAACCCGGTCTCACGGCAGTTCGTGAAATAGTCACGAAATTTTATCTATTGATTCGTGTAAATGGACACGATTTTTCAATTTTTTTATCGTGACACTCAGCACGACTTTCAAACTAATGTATTTCAATTGGAAGTATCTTTCGTGCCTGCAATGTTTTTTTTTTCTGTCAGTCGGACAGTCAGTCAGACTCAGGAAGTAGTGTGACACTGAAATAAAACAGTGGCCACCAAGGGTGTTGTGGGCAGGGTGGTGGATGGGCGTACAGTATACGTTTGCCTTCAATGCCAACGACCGGGGTTTGATTCCCAGTGTGTTCAAAGTACATTTCAACTGTAAGCCACATTTACATTTTTAACAAATATTTTTCTTATTTAACCATGACCAAACCATTTCTCTAACCTTAACCAAGTTGTTTTAGTTGCCTAACCATAACCGTAACACAAGTAACAAGTTGTTTTATTTGCTAAAACTTACATTTTCAAATTTGTGGTAGAGGAACGTAATTCAGGTCGTGGTGGAGGCACGTTTTTTTAGGTCGAAAAAAATGGCAAAATCGTGTCCATGTACACGAATCAATAGATAAAATTTTCGTTACTATTTCACGAACTGCCGTGAGACCGTGTTGTTCATTCATTCATGCTTTCTCTTTACCCAATCAGAGTTGGCGAACACTTTCCCTCTTTTTCCAGAGAACCAATCAGACACGCCAACCCCAGACACTGCAACATTTTATATTGTTTATCAATATTTTATTTTGTATAATAAGTAGGCTATTGATATATTTATCAATATTATATTTTAAAATTTTCCAGTGAAATGATAAATACCGAGAACAAGAGTCAATAGAAGTAGTTTGAGGTACAGAGAGGAGCAGTGCTCACGAGACTAGAGCGCCTCGTATAGCCTAGGACTCGTAGTTATGAATAAGTAATGAG